>NC_080420.1:71774193-71794193 GCF_029873635.1 Malania oleifera
TTACAGCCTTGCGTAAGACTTTGTAATTTTTAATACAAGTGCCTATATACTCTAGGGATGAACCATCTCCTCACGATGGCCTTCATTTCCTCTCATGTCTCAATAGACCTCTCATGGTTGGAGTTTGTCACAAGTTGATCCCAGCATAGTCAGTAAACTCGAAGACAATGAGTTTTACTTTTTCTCCTCGAAGTAGTTGTGGCACTCAAAAATCAACTCCACTTTCTTCTCCCACTCTAAGTATGATGTGTCGGGATCGTTTTTTCCTTGGAACGATGGTATCTTCATTTTGAGGTTTTCTAGGTTTCTGTCAGTCTCATCTCGCCATCTTGGATCTCTTCGGAAACCTCTACCACGCCTTTCTCCCCTTGGCACCAACCTACCTTCACCGTTCAATGAAGCTTGATCCTCTTCATCTTCGAACTCATCCGATCTCGAATCTCATCAAACACCATGTTCATGCATTCAAATTGTTGTTGTATAGACTACAACATGAAAGACGACTCGTCCCTTCCTTCTTTATTTGATGTGTCACCCCTGGAAGACATATTTTTGAGACTATAGAAAAAAAAATAGAAATAATTCCTCACAACACTCCCTCATGTGTTTGCACTCAAATTATATCACTCACACTTGTGTTTCACTCTTTAATTGACTTTTTACCGATATTAGTCTCACACTCTCTTGCCTTTTTTCACTCATAGTTTCCCCTTTTCAATTCTTTATTGAACTAATAAACGTGATCAAGAAATTCAACTTGTAGTATTTAAACTAATATCGACGGTAAGAAAAATATTATAGAAACAACAAATCAAAGGAGAGGACAAAAACCATTTTTTTTTTTAGAGAAATGAAACTGCAAAAGTCAAAATTTAAGAAAAAAAAAACTTTGATAAGTACTAAATGATAGTATCTGTTGCTTCAATATCACCTTTTTTTTTTTTTTGCTTTCTTTTCTTTTTTGATCGTCTCCTTTTTCCCTTTTTTCTTTTTTTTCCATTTCTCTTCTGATGTTTTTTTTTTGTTAACTTGGTACACATCACAAAACAAGAACAATGAATAATGAACACAAATGGAACAAGATAGAATGATAACAAGAAACAAAAGATAAAAGGATAGTAAACCTAATTTTAGAGCCTAAGCTATTATACCAAATGATGCGAACCTCAATCATCATGCGTTGAAACCCAACGAACAATATTGGAATGCTTGCCTAAGAAAGCTAAAATTCATATTTTTTATAGGAAACTCCGGCCCAATTTTTATAAATGAAATTTGAACCGAAAGTATAAAGTAACAAACCTGATGCAAATCATAACACAACTTCACAGGAACTAGTTCAAGTCCCAATTGGGCTAGTTACGAGAGCACGAGCAAGGAAGTTTAAAGCTATTACTCAACAGATTGATTTAAGAGGCATGAACTTGCAAATTCATGGAGGCCCTTTGAGCATGACCCACGTGAGCAACAAAAAATCATCAACATGATTCAAGTTTTAGAAGAATTTGGCCAAGGCTAGGCCATGTTTAAGAATAATCCTTTTTTGGGTCTGATTGTAAGGCTTGCATGCCATTTACTTTCCCTTATTATTTGTTTTAACTTTTATGGGCGCATATGGCTGATAAACATAGCCATTTAAAGCTTCCCACTTTCCTTGTTCTATTTTAGGCATGTGAGCCAATTAAAGGACCGATTGTCTTTTTTTTTTTTTTTAAAGGCAAGTAAGAGTTATTTCTTTACTAGATTTTAGCCCTAATTAGGATACTATTTTAGGAATTTTCCTTATCATTGCCAGCCTTTAAATAGGCGTCTAAGCAATGAAAGGAGGCAGGTCATTATTCAGAATTGTGAGCGTATTTTCTCTATGGTCCTTTGATCTATATGAATTTATCGGGATTTACCATGACGTTCACCAATGAGTTATCAAATTGTTTTTTCCACAACTGTTTGTCGGTCTTCCTTGTGCCGAGGTTCTTGTTTCGCAATAAACAATGGGTGGAGGTCATATATACCAAGGTTCTTGTTTGTCGAAAACAACGGGTCAAGGTTTATCAATCAATTCTGAACGTAGAATGATCTTGGGTTCCTCTTCATTGTCGGATCTCGTTATTTTGGTGGATTCGCATCATTTGGTATCAGAGCACAAGTTTTAGTTCAAGTGTGCCTATCTCTAAAAAAAAACATTTCTTTTCTTTATTCTATGTTCTTGTAGTTTCAAAATTCGGTTCGCATGCCCTAGTTTCACTGAATTTCCTTTATCCCATTCCACTCATATTTTGTTTATTTCAAAATCTTATTCTGTTGCTGATCACAAAAAAAAAAAAAAAATACAAAAAAAGAAAAAGAAAAGAGAAGGAACAAAAAAAAAATGTTTGTTTTCATTCATTTGGGTTCCAGTAAGCCCAAAAATCACCTCACCCCAAAATCAAATATTTTTTTTCGTGGAAGTTTTGCTATTTTTCGAGAATCTAATTAGTTGTGTTCCTTGTATTCTTGCTTTTAAAACCAGAAATTCCTTGGTAAGTTCTTGGTGAAGTGTTGCTGGAAATTTTGAAGTAGTTTAGTTTCACTTTAGTGACATGGAATAAAGTGTGTCATCTTAAAAAATCTATCCACAACCACAAAACGGATGATGCCTCGCATGTTGCTGATTTGTTCTTTAGAGAGATTGTGAGATTACATGGCATGCCTAGAACAATTGTTTTGGATAGAGATGCTAACTTCTTGAGCTATTTTTGGAAGACTTTGTGGTGTAAACTAGGTACTAAGCTATTGTTTTCTACTGCTTGTCATCCACAAACTGATGGTCAAACTGAAGTAATAAATAGGACTTTTTCTACTTTATTGAGGGAAATCATTAAAAAGAACATGAAAACATGGGAAGAATGTTTACCACGTGTTGAGTTTTCTTATAACAGATCTGTTCATTTTGCTACTAAATTTTCACCATTTGAAATTGTGTATGGATTTAACCTTTAACTTCATTGGATTTATCTCCTTTACCTTTGATTAAGCATGTTAATTTAAATGGTAAAAAGAAAGTTGACTTTTTCTAGTAGATTCATGAGAAAACACAACTCAACATTGAGCGAAGAACGGAGCAGTATGCAAAACAAACCAATAAGGGGCGTCACAAGCTGCCTTTTGAACCCGAAGATTGAGTTGACTTTTTTGTTATATTTAATTTTTAATCTTGCAAGAACTCTTAGTAACTCATTGAGAGTTGTTGAGCCTAATTTGTAATCTTGTAAGAAGTCTTAGTAAGTTGTTGAGAGTTGTTGAGAGTGGTTTGAAGTGTTTAATGTTTTGTCTCCTAGGCTATGCCTATAAAAGCATTCTTATTGTAAGAACAAGGAGATCATTGAATAAAATTGTGAGTATTTTTTCTGCGGTTCTTTGAATAACTATTCGAACTTATTGGGATTTCCCGTGGCATTCACCAATGACTTATCAAACAATTTTCCACCACCGTTTGTGGCGTCTTCCTTATACCGAGGTTCTTGTTTCACAATAAACAATGGGTTGAGATTGTATATACCAAGATTCTTGTTTGTCGTAAACAACGGGTTGAGGTCTATCATTCAATTTTGAATGTAGAACGATCTTGGGTTCCTTTTTTCCTTGTAGAATCTTGTTATTTTGGCAGGGATTCGCATCACAAATCCCATATTTGAATAGCACACCATTATTGCAACATTTAAACATGCCAAATTTAAGCTTGGCCTTGGCCGGATTCTTCTAGGGCTTCAGTCATGTTGATCAATCTTTGTTGCTCACGTCGGTAATGCTCAATGGGCCTCCCCGAATTTGCTTGATTCCATGCCCCTTGAATCAGTCCGTTGAGTGCAGCTTTAATTTTCCTTGCTCGTGCTCTCGTAACCAGCCCAATTGGCACTTGGACAAGTTCCTTTGAAGTTGTGCTATGATTTGCATCAGCTAGATCTCCGTACCCCATGCTCTGACGTACCTTTTCTTCTTTTAAATCGCATATTTTCTCAACAAAAATATGCATCCAGAAGTTCGGGCTCAATTGCAACTTGAAACCATCACGTGTAAACCATGACTTGGTTAAATGAATGCAACCAAGAGTTATTACATATAAGAATACGACCTAAATTAAATGGATATAACCAAGACTCATTACATGTAATAGACATGACTCAGATTAAATGAATGTAAGCAAGACCCATTACATCTAGGAACACAACCTATGCAAAATGAATGCAATCGTTTAAGAAGAGGACTCGAATTAAATGAATGCGATTAGATGCCATTACGTGTGAGAACATGATTAGAATCAATAAGCTCTGTTAAAGGATCCATTGAATGTTCCAGTTGGGCCTATTCACTAGAGCGAGATCCAAGAAGATCAAAGAAGCACTTGATGGGCTTATTAAAAAAAGGGGCACTCCAAGTGATTGGAATCAATAAGCACCATTAAAGGATCCATTGCATGTTCCAATTGGGCCTACCACAAGAGCGAAATCCAAGAAGATCAAAGAAGCACTTAATGGGCTGATTCAGGATATTTGAGCTTATTCAAAAACGGGGCACTCTAGACTTGGCCTAAAGAAAGATAAAGGCATAATAAACTTAATCCAAGTTTTTGATGGAGCTGATCTTACTTAATTGGGCGAACTTTCCAAACAACCAAGTAGTTGGCCGATTGACTTTCCTGACAACCAATTAATTGATTGATTGACTTTCCAGGAAAATTAGTTGACCGATTGACCTTTTAGACAACCAATTAATTGGCCGATTGACTTTCCAGACAAATTAGTTGGTCGATTGACTTTTCAGAAAAATTAGTTGGCTGATTTACTTACCTATTTCGTAGTATTTTCTCCGACCATGCTTTATAAATAGCATGCACTCATTGTAATGAAGAAGATTTTGGAATATAATTCAAGAAAATGTGAGGTTTTGTTTCTTCTTTTGGTTCTTTTGGTCCTTCGATTCGTGATTCATTCATAATTATTGGGTCGGGGTTTGTTACTTTATACCTTCGATTCACGTTTCATTTATAAGGGTTGGGTATGTGTTTTCTATCAAACAACTCACTAGAGCGAGATCCAAGAAGATCAAAAAAGCACTTAATGGACTTATTAAAAAATGGGGCACTCCAAGTGATTGGAATCAATAAGCACCATTAAAGGATCCATTGCATGTTCCAATTGGGCCTACCACAAGAGCGAAATCCAAGAAGATCAAAAAAGCACTTAATGGGCTGATTCAGGATATTTGAGCTTATTCAAAAATAGGGCACTCCAGAGTTGGCCCAAAGAAAGATAAAGGCGTAATAAACTTAATCCAAGTTTTTGATGTAGCTGATCTTGCTTAATTGGGCGGACTTTCCAAACAACCAAGTAGTTGGCCAATTGACTTTCCAGAAAACCAATTAATTGGCCAATTGACTTTCCAGGAAAATTAGTTGGCTGATTCACTTTCCAGACAACCAATTAACTGATTGATTAACTTTCTAGACAAATTAGTTGGCCGATTAACTTTGCAGACAAATTAGTTAGCTGATTTGCTTACCTATTTTGTAGTCTTTTCTTCAGCCATACTTTATAAATAGCTGCACTCATTGTTCCATTCTTGTTCATTATTCATTGTTTTTGTTTTGTGACCTCTACCAAATTTAAAAAAAAAAAAAAAAAAACGTCAAAAAAGAAAAGAAAAGAAAAATGGAAACGTCAAAAGAAAAAAGAAAGCAAAATGAAAAAAAAAGGTGATATTGAAGCAATAAATACTATAATTTGGTTCTTATCAAAGTTCTTTTTTTTTTTTGGGTTATGTTCCTTTGATTCGTTGTTTCGATAATATTGCCTTACTGTCGATATCAGTTTAAAATGCTACACAGATTCGAGGATGAATTCTTTTTGAAGAGAGGGTTCCATTAAGCACCATTAGAGGATCCATTGCATGTCCCAGTTGGGACTATTCACTAGAACGAGATCCAAGAAGATAAAAGAAGCACTTAATGGGCTGATTCATGATATTTGGGCTTATTAAAAAATGGGGCACTCCAAGTGATGAGAATCAACAAACACCATTAGAAGATCCATTGCATGTTCTAGTTGGGCCTATCACTAGAGCGAAATCCAAGAAGGTCAAAGAAGCACTTAATGGGCTGATTTAGGATATTTGGGCCTATTAAAAAACGGGGCACTCTAGGCTTGGCCCAAAGAAAGATAAAGGCGTAATAAACATAATCCAAGTTCTTAATGGAGCTGATCTTGCTTTATTGTGAACTTATCAAGGATTCTTCCTAATGGAATTCAAATTTTAAACCTTCGGTTCGTGACTCATTCATAATCATTGGGTTGAGGTTTGTTAATTAACACCTTCAGTTCATAATTAAGTTATAATCATTGGGTTGGTGGGGTTTGTTACTTTTTACCTTCAGTTCGTAATTCACTCAAGAGGCATGGAATCAAGCAAGTTCGTGGAGGTCCATTGAGCATGACCCACGTGAGCAATAAAGATTCATCAACGTTATTCAAGTTCTAGAAGAATCTGGCAAAGGCTAAGCTTAAATTGGCATGTTTAAGAATACTCCTTTTTGGGTTTGATAAGGCTTTATTTTCCCTTTTTTTGTTTTGAATTTTATGGGCGTGTATGGCTGATAACATAGTAATTTCAAGCTCCCCACTGTCCTTTTCTATTTTAGGTATGTGATCAGCCGATTAAAGGGCTGACTGTCTTTTTTATTTTAGGCAAGTATGAGTTATTTCTTTACCAGATTTTAAACCTTAGGTTAACTATTTTAGGAATTTTCCTTGTAATGGCTAGCTTATAAATAGGCATCAACATGATTCAGTAAATTGTGAGAGTATTTTCTCTGTGGTTCTTTGAAGAACTATTCGAACTTATCGGGATTTCCCATCGCATTCACCAACGACTTATCAAATGGTTTTCCACCATCATTTGTGGCATCTTCCTTATACTGAGGTTCTTGTTTGTCGTAAACAACGAGTTGAGGTCTATCATTCAATTCTGAACATAGAATGATAGACTTCGACCCGTTGTTTACGATAAATAAGAACCTTGGCAGATACGACCTCAACCCATTGTTTATTGCGAAACAAGAACCTTGGTATAAGGAAGACGGCACAAACGGTGGTGGAAAACCATTTGATAAGTCGTTGGTGAACGCCACGGGAAATCCTAATAAGTTTGAATAGTTCTTCAAAGAACCGCAAAGAAAATAGCATCACAATTTTATTCAATGATGCCTTTGTTCCTACAATAAGAATGTTTTTATAGACATAGCTTGGGAGACAAAGCATTAAACAATTCAAACCACTCTCAACAACTCTCAATAACTTACTAAGACTTCTTGCAAGATTACAAATTAGGCTTAACAACTCTCAACAACTTACTTAGACTTCTTGCAAGATTACAAATTAAATATAAAACAAAAGTCAAAGGTAGACTCAACAACTCAACAACTTACTAAGACCATGCAAGCAAACAAGTTGTCTTGCATGATTACAAATATAACACAAAAGTCAAAAAGTCAAATCCCATATTTAAATAGCACACCATTATTACAGCATTTAAACATGTCAATTTAAGCTTGGCCTTGGCCATATTCTTCTAGAGCTTCAATCATGTTGATGAATCTTTGTTGCTCATGTGGGTTATGCTTAATGGGCCTCCACGAATTTGCTTGAGTCCACGCCTCTTGAATCAATCTGTTGAGTGCAGCTTTAAATTTCCTTACTCGTGCTCTCGTTATAGGCCCAATTGGCACTTTGACAAGTTCCTTTGAAGTTGTGCTATGATTTGCATCATTCCCCTCCTCTTGAAAAGGATTTGCCCTCAAATCATCACCTACATCAAAAGGACCCAAATCAATAACATTAAAAGGGGCGCTTACATTGTACTCACCAGGTAAATCTAGCTTGTTAGCATTGCATTGATGTGCTCTAGGACTTGGAAAGGTCCATCTCCTCTTGGAAGCAATTTAGAACATCTTTGTGCCAGAAATCTCTCTTTTCTCATATGCAACCAAACCCAATCTCTGCGTTCAAAAAGCAGCTTGTGATGCCCCTTGTTGACTTGTTTTGCATACTGCTCTATTCTCCGATCAATGTTAGATCGTGCTTTCTCATGAATCTGCTGGACGAAGGTAAAGGAGATAAATCCAATGGAGGTAAAGGATTAAATCCATACACAATTTCAAATGGTGAAAATTTAGCAGTAGAATGAACAGATATGTTATAAGCAAACTCAACATGTGGTTAACATTCTTCCCATGTTTTGATGTTCTTTTTAATGATTGCCCTCAATAAAGTAGACAAATTTCTGTTTACTACTTCAGTTTGTGGATGACAAGTAGTAGAAAACAATAGCTTAGTACTTAGCTTACATCCTAAAGTCTTCCAAAAATAGCTCAAGAACTTAGCATCTCTATCCGAAACAATTGTTATAGGCATGCCATGTAATCTCACAATCTCTCTAAAGAACAAATCAGCAACACGCGAGGCATCATTTGTTTTGTGACATGGAATAAAGTGCGCCATCTTAGAAAATCTATCCACAACCACAAAAATTGAATCTCTCCCACGTTGGCTTGCCTAGATGTGACACATCTACCCCAAATTATCTCAACATCTCCTTTCGTGTGAGGCCAATAGAAGTGTTCCTGCAAAATAGCTAAAGTCTTTGCAACTCCAAAATGTCCCATTAACCCCCCACCATGAGATTCCTGCACTAACAACTCCCTAAAGGAACAATTTGGTATGCATAACTTATTCTCTCGAAACAGGAATCCATCAAGCCTAAAGAACTTACAACAAGTAGTTTTCTCACAAGCCCGGTATGCTTCACAAAATCCATGGTCATCAGCGTATAAGTTCTTAATGTGCTCAAAACCAAGCAATTTTGCATCAAGTGTGGAGAGTAATGCATACCTGCGAGAAAGCGCATCAGCGACCACATTCTCATTGCCTTGGTTATTATGGATGACGTATGGAAACGTCTCAATGAACTCCACCCAATGTGCATGCCTTTTGTTTAGCTTGTGTTGTCCCTTCAAGTGTTTCAAGGACTCCTGATTAGTGTGAATCAAGAATTTCTTAGGCCATAGGTAGTGTTACCACATCTCTAAAGCTCGAACCAATGCATACAACTCCTTATCATAAGTTGGGTAGTTTAAGGTTGCCCTGCTTAGTTTCTTGCTGAAGTTAGCAACTGATCGTCCTTCCTGCATAAGAACTGCACCTATGCCAATACTTGAAGCATCACATTCAACCTCAAACATTTTTGAAAAATTAGGTAAAGACAATAAGGGGGCGTTGGTTAGCTTCTCTTTGATTAATTGGAACGCCTTCTCTTATTTTTCTCCCCATCTAAATCCAACGTTCTTCTTGATCACTTCGGTAATTGGTGCGACTATGCTACTAAAGCCCTTCACAAACCGCCGGTCGAAACTAGCAAGTCCATGAAAACTACGAACATTACCTATACTTGTGGGACTCGGACACTCTTGGATTGCACGTACCTTCTCCTCACCCACCTGTATACCTTGTGTACTAACAACAAATCCAAGAAATACAAGTTTATCTTTGTAAAAAGTACACTTCTTCAGATTAGCAAACAAATTTTCTTTCCTAAGGACATTTAAAACAGATTTCAAATGTACTACATGATGATTTGCATTTTTGTTATAAATGAGTATATAATCAAAGTAGATAGCTACAAATCTGCCTATAAATGCACGCAAAACATGATCCATAAGTCTCATAAAGGTGCTCGGAGCATTAGTCAATCCAAAAGGCATCACTAACCATTCATACAAACCATACTTTGTTTTAAAGGCAGTTTTCCATTCATCTCCTTCTTTTATTCTAATTTGATGATAACCACTCTTTAAATCAATCTTAGAAAATACACAAGAACCATGCAGTTCATCGAACATATCATCTAAGTGAGGAATAAGATGACGATACTTTACCGTTATGTTGTTGATGGCTCGGCAATCAATGCACATTCTCCACGTCTCATCCTTCTTAGGTACAAGTAAAACCGAAATGGCGCATGGACTCATGCTCTCCCTCATGTGCCCTTTTTCCAACAACTCACTTACCTGCCATTGAAGCTCCCTTGTCTCCTCGGGATTGCTCCTATAGGCTGGCTGGTTTGGAATTGTCGTACCAGGAACAAAATCAATTTGATGTTCAATCCCTCGGATTGGAGGCAACCCATGAGGTGTTTCCTCAGGAAAGACATCCTCATACTCCTGCAAAAGAGAAACAACAGAACTA
This sequence comes from Malania oleifera, assembly GCF_029873635.1. NCBI lineage: Eukaryota > Viridiplantae > Streptophyta > Magnoliopsida > Santalales > Ximeniaceae > Malania > Malania oleifera. The sequence goes on from NC_080420.1 coordinate 71,784,468, forward strand.
GGCAAAGTAAGGTCAAGTTCGTTAGTACTTAGATGCGCCTCTTTGTGCAAAAGTATAATCATTGGTTGATTTGAAAACATTGCTTGCTTAATTTCACTCGCTTTTGCATAGAAATTCTTTTGTTTTCTCTTTGATTTTCTCTCAATGGCCGAATTTTGATTTCCTTTTTATCTTTCATTTTTCTCGATCTCTCTCAGATTTTCACTCCTTTTCTTTTGTTCACTCGTTTTCTTTTCATCAATCTCGTTTTGCAATCTCATTTGATCCTCATATACTTGTTGCGAACTCAATGGTACAAGAGTGATTGATTGTTGATTAAGTACAAAGGAGTATTTGTTCATAAAGCTATCATGCTTCACATGCCTATCAAACTGCCATGGACGCCCTAGAAATAAGTGTCCAGCTTGCATCAAAATGTGACAAACACCTGCTTGTTCACCCTTATCTCACCACTATCATTTAACTATTGCAACTTGTATGGTCTAAGGTGCTTCAACACGGGTAGTCCCATTTTTTCCACCATAATTGTGCTTGCAACATTAGTACAACTACCACCATCAATAATCACACTACATGCCTTGTCTTTGATGTTGCACCTAGTGTGAAAGATGTTCTCCCGCTGCACTTCATCAACTCCTTTTGCTTGCAAGCTCAATACTCTCCTTGGCACCAATGTCAATGCATCAGTGGCTAAATATTCCTCCTCAGAAACGTCCTCCAATGGTGGCATGTTGTCGTTGTCGAAATCTTCATTGTCAGTTAGAGTTTCACCATAGTCTTGCAACACCATGACCTGTTTGTTTGGATATTGACTTGCTATGTGCCCCCGCCTTGAGATTTAAAACATTTAATGTCATGATTCCTAGAGGTAGAAGTGTCAGTTTTACCTTGAGGAAAGTGGCAGGTGTTCGCAGACTTGGGCTCGGCTTTGGATGTTTGTGACTTGCACATCTTCTTGGTATAACTCAATTTCCAAGAGGTAGAACTGGAGTTATGGGCCGAACGAGACACATACCGCTTCTTGATTTGTTGCTTCACTTTGATGGCCATGTGCACCATATCTTCCAACTCCACATAATGCTGCATGTCTACCTTATCTTGGATTTCCCGGTTTAATCCAAATAAAAACCTAGCCATTGTAGCTTCTCGGTCTTCCTTTACATTAGCCCGTATCATAGAAATCTCCATCTCCTTGTAGTAATCCTCTACGCTATGGCTTCCCTGCCTAAGACCTTGTAGCTTTTTATACAACTCTCGATAGTTGTAACTTCGAACAAATTGCTTTCTCATCACTGTTTTCATCTCCACCCATGTTTCTACTGGTCGTTCTTTATTTCGCCTACAAGTTGACCCCACCAAGTAATAGCAACGTTAGAAAATTCAATCACAACTAATTTTACCTTCTTTGTTTCAGAATAGTTATGGCAGTCAAATACGAAATCCATCTTCTTCTCCTACTGAAGGTATGCTTCAGGGTCGGATCTACCATGAAATGATGGAATCTTCATCTTAATACTACCCAAGTTGTTATCTTCTCGGTTCCTAGCTTCTCTAAATCACCCTCCATGTCTCCTATTACTAACAATAGAATCCCGATCATCTTCTTCATTAAAACCAACCCCGTAAGGCTCTTCATCTTCAACCCTCACTCCCCTCGATTGAACTCTTTCCCTTCTACGCACATTAGGGGCATTTTGTGGCTGCTTCTCATGTGTATTCTCCATTTGATCTATCCGTCCGTGAACCTGCTCCAGTTCCAACCGCATCACATGCCTCATCTCACTCATCATGGCCTCCATAAACACTTTCGAATTAGCCAGTTCCGTAGCATCTTTGACAATGCTTTTAGCATTGTTGTGAGACATGATTGCTGCAGGGCAAAGTTAGAAAGGAAAAAAAAAAGGACCTCACAATTCTCTCCCTTACGTGTTTACACTTTAGAATGTGAATCACTCTACACTCCTATTTCACTCAAAAAATACGTGGCATTTAATCCTCTAATGTTCTCACCACTCTTGACTTTTTCCACTCGGATAATTCTCTTCCTGTTCTTTTGAAACTAAACATTACTTGAAAATTTCCAGCAACAATTCACCAAGAACTCATCAAGGAATTTTAGATAGTAGGAATACAAGGAATACGACTTATTAGATTTTCGAAAACACAAAATAGAAAAACTTCCACGAAAAAAAAAAAAAATTGATTTTGGGGTGCGGTGATTTCCAGACTCATTAGAACCCAAAAAAAAAAAAAAATGAATAAAAACAATCAAAATTTTTTTTTCTTATTTTTTTTCCCTTTTTTTTATGATCCTTCTTTTTATTTTTATTTTTATTTTTCTTCTTCTTCTTCTTTTTTTATTTTGTTCTTTTTTTATAATCAACAACTAGCTTTTGACAATAACAGAATAAGATTTTGAAATAAACTAGAACAAACAAAATACGAACGGAATGGGGTAGAGGAAATTCGGCTAAACGTATGTGAACCGAATTTGCAAACTACAAGAGCACTGAATAAAGAAACAAAAGAAAGGTTTTAAGGGATAGGCAAACTTGAACTAGAACTTGTGCTCTGATACCAAATGATGTGAATCCCGCCAAGATAATGAGATCCAACAATAAAAAAAAAGGAATCCAAGATCGTTCTACATTCAGAAATGAATGGTAGACGTCGACCCATTGTTTACGAGAAGACCTCGACCCGTCTACCTTGAAATGACGGGATCTTCATCTTAATACTACCCAAGTTGTTATCTTCCCGATTCCTAGCTTCTCTAAACTGCCCTCCATGTCTCCTATTTCTAATAATAGAATCCCAATCATCTTCTTCATCAAAACCAACCCCGTAAGGCTCTTCATCTTCAACCCTCACTCCCCTCGATTGAACTCTTTCCCTTCTACGCACATTAGGGGCGTTTTGTGGCTGCTTATCATGTGTATTCTCCATTTGATCTATTCGTCCGTGAACCTGCTCTAGTTCCAACCGCATCACATGCCTCATCTCACTCATCATGACCTCCATAAACACTTTCAGATCAGCCAATTCCGTAGCATCTTCGGCAACTCTCTTAGCACTATTGTGAGACATGATTACTACAGGGCAAAGTTAGAAAGGAGAAAAAAAAGGACCTCACAATTCTCTCCCTTAGGTGTTTGCACTTAAGAATGTGAATCACTCTACACTCGTGTTTCACTTAAAAAATACATGGCTTTTAACCATCTAATGTTCTCACCACTCTTGAATTTTTCCACTCAATAATTCTCTTACCTGTTCTTTTGAAACTAAATAATACTTCAAAATTTCCAGAAACAATTCACCAAGAACTCATCAAGGAATTTTAGATAGTAGGAATACAAGGAGCATGACTGATTAGGTTTTCAAAAGCACAAAATAGCAAAACGTCCACTAGAAAAAAAAATTTGATTTTGGGGTGCGGTGATTTCCAGACTTATTGGAACCCAAAAAAAAAATATGAATGAAAACAATCAATTTTTTTTTCTTCTTTTTTTTTTATGATCCTTCGTTTTCTTCTTCTTTTCCTTCTTTTTCTTCTTCTTCTTCTTCTTCTTCTTCTTATTTTTTTCTTTTTTTCTTTTTTTATAATGAGCAACTAGCCTTTAACAATAACAGAATAAGATTTCGAAATAAACTAGAACAAACAAAATACGAATGGAATGGGGTAGAGGAAATTCGGCTAAACGTATGTGAAACGAATTTGCAAACTATAAGAACACTGAATAAAGAAACAAAAGAAAGGTTTTAAGGGATAAGCAAACCTGAACTTGAACTTGTGCTCTGATACCAAATGATGTGAATCCCGCCAAGATAATGAGATCCAACAACAAAAAAAAAGGAATCCAAGATCGTTCTATGTGTAGAAATGAATGATAGACCTCGACCCATTGTTTACGAGAAGAACCTTGGTATATATGACCTCAACCCATTGTTTATTAAGAAACAAGAACCTTGGTATAAGGAAGACGCCACAAACGGTGGTGGAAAACCATTTGATAATTCGTTGGTGAATGTCATGGGAAATCCCGATAAGTTTGAATAGTTCTTTAAAGAACCGCAGAGAAAATACTCTCACAATATACTGAATAATGATCTTTGTTGTTACAATAAGAAAGCCTTTTTAGGCATAGCCTGGGAGACAAAGCATTAAACACTTCAAACTACTCTCAACAACTCTCAACAACTTACTAAGACTTCTTGCAAAATTACAAATTAGGTTCAACAACTCTCAACAACTTACTAAGACTTCTTGTAAGATTACAAAAATAACACAAAAGTCAAAGGTAGGCTCAACAACTCAACAACTCAACAACTTACTAAGACCATGCAAGCAAACAAGTTGTCTTGCATGATTACAAATTGAATATAACACAAAAGTCAAATCTCGTACTTGAATAGCACACCATATTTAAGTTCCATTAAAAACTTGGATTAAGTTTAGTAAACCTTCATATTTCTTTGGGCCAAGCTTGGAGTGGCCTATTTTTGAATAGGGCCAAATATCTTGAATCAGCCCATGAAGTGCTTCTTTGATCTTCTTGGATCTTGCACTAGTAATAGGCCCAACTGGAACATGCAATGGATCCCTTAACGATGCTTGTTGATTCTCATCATTGGCCTTGGCTAGATTGTTCTAGAGCTTCAATCATGTTGATGAATCTTTGTTGCTCTCATGGGTCATGCTCAATGGGCCTCCTTGAATTTGCTTAAGTACATGCCTCTTGAATCAGTCCGTTGAGTGCAATTTTAAATTTCCTTGTTCATGCTCTCGTAACCGGCCCAATTAGCACTGGGACAAGTTCCTTTGAAGTTGTGCTATGATTTGCATCATTTTCGTTGTTGGATCTCATTATTTTTTGGCGGGATTCATATCACAAGGACTCTTGGTTACATTCTTGTAGTCTAGGTCGTGCTTCAAGCACAAAGTGGCTTATTTTTGCATTCATTTAATCCAAGTCATATAGTTACACGTAATACCTCCTTGTTGCATTCATTAAATCCTGATCATGTTCTTATATGTAGTGGCTCTTGGTTATGTTCTTTTAATCCAAGCGTTGTTCTTATATGTAATGGCTTCTAGTTGCATTTACTCGGACTTGATAGCGCACCTATTGGAATTCATTTAACACAGGTCTTGTCCAACGTAATGATGCCTAGTTGCTTGTAAATCCAAGTAGTGTTCGAACACATAAAGGATCCTTGGTTTGAGAATCAAATTCGTGTTCCTACTTGCATCTATTTATTCCGGGTTGTCTTCTATTCTTACACGTAATGGCTCTTAGTTGCATTCATTCTTTTTTTTTTTCTTTCCTAACTTTGTGTTCAAAACTCAGTTTCATGTGTGTGTGTTTTTTTTTTCATTCCACAGATTTTCGAGACCAATGCGAGTAAAAGGATAGGTCTAACAGATCATCCAAGATAAAGTTTCACTCCTTTGTACTTTTTTTTTTTTCCAACAGGACCTATAGATCCTCACCTTGATCTCCAGCGTACCCTTTTTTTTAATCGTATATTTTCTCAAAATAAATTCACTCTCAAAAGTTGGGGTCCAACTCCATTCATTTTACAAAGTATACCCCTTCGTTTTTATTCTAGTGGGATCTAGATCTCCTCACCCCTGATCTCCGATGTACCCCTTTTTTTCTTTTAAATTGCATATTTTCTCAACACAAATTTGCTCCCAGAAGCTGAGGTCCATTTGCAATCATATTTCAAAGTTATGCTCTTTTTTTACTCCTTTCATTGCTTAGATGCCTATTTAAAGACTGGCCATTACAAGGAAAATTCCTAAAATAGTTATCATATCAGTAAAGAAATAACCCTTACTTGCCTAAAATAAAAAAGACAATTAGCCTTTTAATTGGCTGATCACATGCCTAAAATGGAAAAAGGAAAGTGAGAAGCTTTAAATGGCTATATTTATCAGCCAAACACCCATAAAAGTCAAAATAAATAAAAGGGGAAAGTAAATGACATGCAAGCCTTACAATCAAACCCAAAAAGGAGTCTTCTTAAATATGCCAATTAAAGATTAGCCTTGGCCAAATTCTTCTAGAACTTGAATCATGTTGATGATTCTTTGTTGCTCATATGGGTCATGCTCAATGGGCCTCCACAAATTTGCTCGAATCAATTCCTCTTGAATCAGTCAGTTGAGTACAACTTAAAACTTACTTGCTCGTGCTCTCGTAACTGGCCCAATTGGGACTTGAACTAGTTCTTGTGAAGTTGTTCTATGATTTGCATCATTCCCCTCCTCTTAAAAAGGAATTGTCCTCAAATAATCACCTACATCAAAAGATCTTAGATCAGTAACATTAAAAGAAGCACTTACATTGTACTCACGAGGTAAACCTAGCTTGTAAGCATTGTCATTGATGTGCTCTAGGATTTGGGAAGGTCCATCTCCTCTTGGAAGCAATTTGGAACATCTTTGCACCGGAAATCTCTCTTTTCTCATATGTAGCCAAACCCAATTTCTGGGATAAAAAAAAACAGCTTGTGACGCCCCTTGTTGGCTTGTTTTGCATACTGCTCTGTTCTTCGCTCAATGTTGAGTCGTGCTTTCTCATGAATCTGTTTGACAAAGTCAGCTTTCTTTTTGCCATCTAAATTAACATGCTCAGTCAAAGATAAAGGAGATAAATCAATGGAATTAAAGGATTAAATCCATACACAATTTCAATTGGTGAAAACTTAGTTGTAGAATGAACATATCTATTATAATGCAGACAGATGTTCTTTTTAATGATTGCCCTCAATAAAGTAGATAAGGTCCTATTTATTTCAGTTTGGCATCAGTTTGTGGATGACAAGTAGTAGAAAACAATAGGGTACCTAGCTTACACCACAAAGTCTTCCAAAAATAGCTCAAGAACTTAGCATCTCTATCCGAAACAATTGTTCTAGGCATGTCATGTAATCTCACAATCTCTCTAAAGAACAAATCAGTAACATGCGAGGCATTATCCGTTTTGTGACATGGAATAAAGTGTGCCATCTTAGAAAATCTATCCATAACAACAAACAGTGAATCTCTCCCATGTTTAGTCCTAGGCAATCCTAACACAAAGTCCATTGAAATATCAATCCAAGGCTCATGGTTTGTATACTTACAAACCGTTGGACATCACTCTGTATTTAGCTTGCCTACATGTGACACATCTACCATAAATTCTCTCGACATCTTCTTTCATGTGAGACCAATAGAAGTGTTCCTGCAAAATAGCTAAAGTCTTTACAAATCCAAAATGTCCCATTAATCCCCCACCATGAGATTCATGCACTAACAACTCCCTCAAGGAACAATTAGGGATGCATAACTTATTCTTTTGAAACAGGAATCCATCAAGCCTAAAGATCTTACCACAAGCGGTTTTCTCACAAGCCCGGTATGCCTCACAAAATTCGTGGTCATCAGTGTATAAGTTTCTAATGTGCTCAAAATCAAGCAATTTTGCATCAAGTGTGGAGAGTAATGCATACCTGCGAGAAAGTGCATCTCGCCAAAATCTGACTTTTGCAGTTTCAATTTTTCTTTTTCTTGGATTGTGACTTTTGCAGTTTCAATTTCTCTTAAGAAAATCTAATTTTTATCCTCTTCCTTTGATTCATTGTGATGCGAATCCCACCAAAATAATGAGATCTTATAGCTAAAAGGAACCCAAGATCGTTCTATGTTCAAAATTGAATGATAGACATTGACCCATTGTTTACGACAAACAGGAACCTTGGTATGACCTCAACCCATTGTTTATAGAAAAACAAGAACCTCAGTATAAGGAAGACACCACAAACGGTGGTGGAAAAACTGTTTGATAAGTCATTGGTGAATGCCACGAGAAATCTCGATAAGTTCATACAGTTCTTCAAAGAACCGCAGAGAAAATACTCTCACAATTTACTGAATAATGATCTATTCCTTTCATTGATTAGACACCTATTTAAAGGCGACCATTACAAGGAAAACTCCTAAAATAGTTATCTAATTAGGGCTGAAATCTGGTAAGGAAAATAACTTTTACTTGCCTAAAACAAAAAATAAAATCAACCCTTCAATTGACTGATCACATGCCTAAATAGAAAAAGGAAAGTGATAAGCTTTAAATGGCTATGTTTATCAGTCATACATGCCCATAAAAGTCCAAACAAATAAAAGAGGAAAGTAAATGACATTGCAAGTCTTACAATCATACCCAAAAAGGAGTATTCTTAAACATGCCAATTAAAGCTTAGCCTTGGCCAAATTCTTCTAGAACTTGAATCATGTTGATAATTCTTTGTTGCTCACGTGGGTCATACTCAATGAGCCTCCATGAATTTTCTCAAGTCCATGCCTATTGAATCAGTCTGTTGAGTACAACTTTAAACTTCCTTACTCGTGCTCTCGTAACTGGCTCAATTGGGACTTGAATTAGTTCTTTTGAAGTTGTGTTATGATTTGCATCACATTGTTTCTATAATATTTTCTTGTTGTTGGTATTGGTTTATACACTACAAGTTGAATTTCTTGATCAAGTTTATTAGTTTAATAAAGAACTGAAAGGTGGAGACTACGAGTAGAAAAAGGCAAGAGAGTGTAAGACTTATATCAGAAAAAAGCCAATTCAAGAGCAAAACACGAGTGTGAGTGACATAATTTGAGTGCAAACACGTGAGGTAGTGTTGTGAGGAATTATTTCTAACATTTTTCTATAGTTTCAAAATATGTTTTCCAGAGGCGCCACATCAAACAATGAAGGACAAGACGAGTCGCCTTTCATGTTGCAGGCTATGCAACAACAATTTGAACGCATGAACGTGGTGTTTAATAAGATTCGAGATGGATAGGCAAGACTGATGAGGATCCATTGCATGTTCCTGTTGGGCCTATCACTAGAGCGAGATATATTTTTTGCTAGGTCTCAACGCGTGTCAATTGAGGTTTGCATCAAAGACGCTGTTATTGCTACTTGGCGCGAGGGGCATCCCCAAAGAGTTTTTAATGCTAGAAGGCAAGAGAGGCATGCACACTTCTATGATTCTGATGGCAACCACGAGGATGAGTTCAAAGATGAAGAGGATCAAGCTTCATTGAACGGTGAGGGCAGTTTTGTGCCAAGGGGAGAAAGGCGTGGTGAGGTTTCCAAAGAGATCCGAGATGGTGCGATGGAACTAACAGAAACCGAGGAAATATCAACATGAAGATACCATCATTCCAAGGAAAAAATGATCCTAAAACATACTTGGAATGAGAGAAGAAAGTGGAGTTGATTTTTGAGTGCGACAACTACTCGTAGGAGAAAAAGGTAAAACTTGTAATGAACAGGAGGAGAAACCATGAGAGGTGATGAGAATCAACAAGCACCATTAAAGGATCCATTGCATGTTTTAGTTGGACCTATCACTAGAGCGAGGTCCAAGAAGATCAAAGAAGCACTTAATGGGCAAATTCAAGATATTTGGGCTTATTCAAAAATGGGGGACTCCAAGCTTGGCCCAAAGAAAGATGAAGGCATAATAAACTTAATCTAAGTTTTTGATAGAGTTGGTCTTGCTTAATTGGCCGATTGACTTTCCAAACAACCATTTAATTAGTTGATTGCTTAATTGGGTGTGATTTCCTTAGCAATTAATTAGCACTGCCATTCGTCTTTTCCAATGATGTGAATGACAACCACGGTTGGTGAATGACGGCCACCTACCATGGTAGGTTAGCCACCACCACCTACC
>NC_080420.1:71799193-71919183 GCF_029873635.1 Malania oleifera
ACACATAAGAAGCAGCCATAAAATGTCCTTATTGTGCGTAGAAGGGAAAGAGTTCAACCGAGGGGAGTGAGGGTTGGAAGATGAAGAGCCTTAGGGGGTTGGTTTTGATGAAGAAGATGATCGGAATTCTATTGCTAGTAATAGAAGACATGGAGGGTGGTTTAAAGAAGCTAGGAACCGGGAACATAACAACTTGGGTAGTATTAAGAAGAAGATTCCGTCATTTCAAGGTAGATCCGACCCTGAAGCATACCTTGAGTGAGAGAAAAAGATCGATTTTGTATTTGACTGCCACAACTATTTTGAAACAAAGAAGGTAAAATTAGCTGTGATTGAATTTTTTGACTGTGCTATTACTTGGTGGGATCAGCTTGTTATAAACAGGAGGCAGAATAGAGAACAACCAATAGAAACATAAGAGGAGAAGAAAACAGTGATGAGAAAGCGGTTCTGAAATGAGGAATAGCTTCCCAAGAGGGGGGGTGAATTGGATTCTTTTTCTATTTTAATGATTTTTAGACTTTTGCTTTTAATAACCTAGAAAACAAGATATATATGAACAATAACCACACTTAAGAATATTGAAATTTAAATTTACAAGTCAATCAATGAACTCATGATAATTCAATCACTTAATCAAAATATAAAAGCTTTTGTTAATTTCCATGTATATTCTTAGTGTATACTTTACTTGATCAAGATTTCCACAGATTAACCAATGTACTCCCTTTTTGGGTTTTCGCAAATGATTAATCAAAACTTACTTTCTAAATATCAAGTACCTTTATATCTTTCTCAATTTAGAACTTGCAACCTACACTTATAAATCATATAATAATAGCAAGTAAAGAATGTAAAGTAAAGCAGAGAGAAAGAGACAAGAATTTTTACGAGGTTCGGCTTCAACATAGCCTATGTCCTCGCCTTTGGAAAAACACCAAAGGATTCCACTATATCAGTTCCTTTACCTGGTGGAACAATACCTATTTACAACCACTCCTTCTGTTAGGCTAGAACCCGCCTCTCCAAACAATAACTACTTGTTTGGTCCAACGATTCAACAACTCTGAATCGTTTAAGAATGATGATAAAGAAATTTGTGTACAAAAGAGAACTCTCACAATAGAGTAAATTAGTACAATGATTAGCACACTTATACTTCAAGGTAATTCAAATATAAGAAATTTGAAGCTCAATGCTTAATATGAATTACCAAATGATTTTTCAAAGAAAATAAAAGATTTTGATTTTTGAAAGCTTTGCTTCAAAGTATGAACCAATATTAGATCAAAAATTTAAACTCAAGAAAGTTTTAGATCCTTTGAGAATTTTGAAAACTTGAAGATTGGTTGATCTAGAAACCTTTGAAAACTTTGTTTGATCTAAAAACCTTTGAAGGTTGCTTGCTCTAAAACTTTGAAGGTTGCTTGGATCTGAAAACTTTGAAGGTTGCTAGATCAGAAAACTTTGAAGGTAGCTTGATTTCAAAAACCTTTGAATATTGCTTCAATAATAATAATCAATTTTCTTGTATTTAAACCTATGAAGTTTTTGACTAGTTATAGATGTTTTAGAAGCCATCCATTTATTCCCAAAGATTCCTAAAAATCAATTCCAAATATTTTGAAATAAATATGTTTAAAAACGTGGTTTAAAAAATCTTTCGGTTGAGACAATTAATGCCAACGTTCGAGTGGCAGTTGCTTGCCACGACTTGGGAGTCACCTGTCACAGAGCACTCTCTTAACACAGAATGCTGGCAGTCGCCTACCAGAACCAAGGCAGTTGGATGGCTTGTTCACGCAGACGCCTGGCAGGTTAGGCAATCGCCTGTCTAGCTACTGACTTTTTGAAAAATCATTTTCTTAATGTGGTAGTCTCCTGCCTCATCATTGCAGTCGCCTGACCCTTCATTATTTCAAAAAGTTTTTCTTTTCTTAAATCGTTTCTTTTTATTGATTTAAAAAACATTCTTTTGAGTAAAAACATATTTTTGAATTTCTATGAGCTTCAAACCACTTTATACTTTGAGATTAACTTTGAAGTACTTACAAAAAAAAATATAATTCTTTTAGTCTTCAAAACTTGTTCTTCCATCATCTTTGTTGTTGCAATCTTTCCTTTGAGCTTTTCACAGTATAACTTTGTTCTTCATGCTCTTTATAATCCATAAGCTTTACTTTGTGTTCTTCAAGGATTCTTTGTAATCCATAAACTTCCTTATGCGCTTTGAGCTTTGTTATTTTCCTGAAAATGTTTGCTTGAAACATATTAAACATATCATTTGATTTGTTATCATCAAAATAAGAATTGTAAGCCTTATAAGGCCAACAGGTTCGTTCCAAGTTACTACTACCGAGAGTTGTACAAAAAGCTACAAGGTCTTAGGTAGCGAAGCTGGAGCATAGAGGATTACTACAAGGAGATGGAGATTGCTATGATCCGAGCTAATGTAGAGGAAGACCGAGAAGCTACAATGGCTAGGTTTTTTGTTTGGATTATATCAGGAAATCCAAGATAAGGTAGACATGCAGCATTATATGGAGTTGGAAGATGTGGTGCACATGACAATCAAAGTGGAGCAACAACTCAAGAAGGGGGGTGTGTCTCGTATAGTCCATAACTTCAGTTCTACCTCTTAGAAACCAAATTATACAAAGCAGATGGACAAGTCACAAACGTCCAAAGATGAGCCCAAGTTCGTGAACACCCGCCACATTCCTCAAGGTAAAACTGACACTTCAACCTCTAGGAATCGTGACATTAAATGTATTAAACATCAAGGCAGAGGGACACATAGCAAGTCAACGTCCAAACAAGCAGGTCATGGTGTTGCAAAACAATGGTGAAATTATGACCGACGATGAAGATTCCGATAACGATGACATGCCACCATTGGAGGACGTTTCCAAGGAAGAATGAAGCGAACCTCAATCGACACATGTTGAGACCCAACAACCAATATTGGAATGCTTGCCCAAGAAAGCTAAAATTCATATTTTTGATAGGAAACTCTGACCCAACGTTTATAAATGAAACGTGAACCGAAAGTATAAAGTAGCAAACCCCAACCCAATGATTATAACTTAATCATGAACCAAAGGTATAAAGTAACAAACCTTTACCCAATGATTATAATTGCATCATGAACCAAAGGTATAAAACCTTGATCCAATGATTATAATTAAATCACGAACCAAAGGTATAAAATTTGAACGCCACAAGGAAGGATTCCTTGATAAGTTCACAAGTTCTCTAAAGAACCAAGAAGAAACAAAGCCTCACATTTTTATTCCATTATCTTGTCCTCTTACAATGGTGAGATATATATAGCCAGCATGGGGGACAAGGACATTAAACACTTAGCAATTCCCACACAAGCATGAGAGACAAGGACATTAAACACTTAGCAATTCCTACACAAGCATGGGAGACAAGAACATTAAATAGTTAGCAACTCCCATACAAGCATGGGAGACACACATAATAAATACACCAACTTCCTAGACACATTATTGACTCTCACAACTTACTAAAAACCCATGCAAGCTAAGTTGTCTTGCAATATTACACCATTAAGTCAAATCCCATATTTGAATCAGCACACCATTATTAAGGAGATTACAGCCATTAAGCAAAATCAGCTTCATCAAAAACTTGGATTAAGTTTATTAAACATTCATCTTTCTTTAGGCCAAGCTTGGAGTGCCCCATTTTTTTAATAAGCCCAAATATCTTGAATAAGCCCATGAAATGCTTCTTTGATCTTCTTGGATCTTGCTCTAGTGATAGGCCCAACTGAAACATGCAATGGATCCTTCAATGGTGCTTGTTGATTCTCATTAGTAACTCCCACACAAGAATGAGAGACACACATAATGAATACACCAACTTACTAGACACATTAATGACTCTCACAACTTACTAAAAACCCATGCGAGCTAAGTTGTCTTGCAATATTACACCATTAAGTCAAATCTCATATTTGAATTAGCACACCATTATTAAGGAGATTACAACCATTAAACAAAATCAGCTTCATCAAAAACTTGGATTAAGTTTATTAAACCTTCATCTTTCTTTAGGCCAAGCTTGGAGTGCCCCGTTTTTTAATAAGCCCAAATATCTTGAATAAGCCCATGAAATGCTTCTTTGATCTTCTTGGATCTTGCTCTAGTGATAGGCCTAACTGAAACATGCAATGGATCCTTCAATTGTGCTTGTTGATTCTCATCAAGGAATATTTAGCCCCTAATGCATTGACATTGGTTGCAAGGACGACATTGAGCTTGCAAGCAAAAGGAGTTGATGAAGTGTAGTGGGAGAACATCTTTCACACTAGGTGCTACGTTAAAGAGAAGGTATGTAGTGTGATTATTGACGGCGGTAGTTGTACTAATGTTGGAAGCACAATTATGGTGAAAAAATTGGGAATACCCGTATTGAAGCACCCTAGACCGTACAAGTTGCAAGGGTTAAATGATAGTGGTGAGATAAGGGTGAAGAAGCAGGTGTTAGTCGCATTTCAAATCGGTAAATACAAAGATGAAGTGTTGTGTGAAGTAGTATCGATGCAAAATGGACACTTATTGCTAGGGCATCCATGGCTATTTGATAAGTGTGTAAAGCATGATGGCTTTACGAACAAATACTCCTGTGTACTTAATCAACGATCAATCACTCTTATACCATTGAGTCTACAGCAAGTATATGAGGATCAAATGAGATTGCAAAAAGACAGTGAATGAAAGAAAAGGAGTGAAAATCAGAGAGAGGTTGAGAAAAATGAGAAAGAAAAAGAAAATCAAAATTCGGCCATTAAGAGAAAATCAGGGAGAAAACAAAATAATTTCTATGCAAAAGAGAGTGAAATTAAGTGAGCAATATTTTCAAATCAGCCGATGATTGTACTTTTGTAAAAAGGGGCATGTCTAAATACTAACGAACTTGACCTTGCTTTGCCTAGTTCTGTTGTTTCCCTTTTTGCAGGAGTATGAGGATGTCTTTCCCAAGGAAACACCACATGGGTTATCTCTAATTTGAGGGATTGAACATCAAATTGATTTTGTTCCTGGTGCAACAATTCCAAACCGACTAGCCTATAGGAGCAATCCCGAGAAGACAATGGCAGGTAAGTGAGTTGTTGGAAAAATGACACATGAGGGAGAGCATTAGTCCATGCGCCGTTCCGGTCTTACTTGTACCTAAAAAGGATTGGACATGGAGAATTTGCATTGTTTGCTGAGCCACTAACAACATAATGGTAAAGTATCGTCATCCTATTCCTTGCTTAGATGATATGTTAGAAGAACTACATGGCTCTTGTGTATTTTCTAAGATTGATTTAACGAGTGGTTATCATCAGATTAGAAAAAAAGAAGGAGATGATTGGAAAATTGCCTTTAAAACAAAGTATGGTTTGTATGAATGGTTAGTCAGGCCTTTTGGATTGACTAATGCCTTTTTAGGATTTGTTGTTAGTACACAAGGTATACAGGTTAATGAAGAGAAGGTACGTGCAATCCAAGAATGGCAGAGTCCCACAAGTGTAGGTAATGTTCATAGTTTTCATGGACTTGCTAGTTTCTACAGGCAGTTCATGAAGGACTTTAGTAGCGTAGCTATACCAATTACCGAAGTGATTAAGAAGAACGTTGGATTTAGATGGGGAGAAGAACAAGAGAAGACGTTCCAATTAATCAAAGAGAAGCTAACCAATGCCCCCTTATTATATTTACCTAATTTTTAGAAAATGTTTGAGGTTTAATGTGATACTTTAGGTATTGGCATAGGCGCAGTTCTTATGTAGGAAGGAGGACTAGTCGCTTACTCCAACGAGAAACTAAGCGGGGTAGCCTTAAACTAGCCAACTTATGATAAGGAGTTGTATGCATTGGTTCGGGCTTTAGAGATGTGGCAACACTACCTAAGGCCTAAGGAATTCTTGATTCACACTGATCATGAGTCTTTGAAAAACTTGAAGGGACAACACAAGCTAAACAAAAGGCATACGCATGGGGTGGAGTTCATTGAGATGTTTCCATACATCATCTGGTATAAGCAAGGCAAGGAGAATGTGGTCGCCGATGCACTTTCTCGCAAGTATGCATTACTCTCCACACTTGATGCAAAATTGCTTGGTTTTGAGCACATTAAAAACTTACACGCTGATGACCACGAATTCTGTGAAGCATACCAGGCTTGTGAGAAAACAGCTTGTGGTAAGTTCTTTAGTCTTGATGGATTCCTATTTTGAGAGAGTAAGCTATGCGTATCAAATTGTTCCTTGAGGGAGTTCTTAGTGCAGGAATCTCATGGTGGGGGATTAATGGGACATTTTGGAGTTGCAAAGAATTTACCCGTTTTGCAAGAACATTTCTATTGGCCTCACATGAAAAGAGATGTTGAGCGAATTTGTGGTAGATGTGTCACATGTAGGTAAGCCAAATCCAGAGTGAGGTCCAACGGATTGTATATCCCTTTACAAATTCCTAGTGAACCTTGGATTGATATTTCAATGGATTTTGTGTTAGGATTGCCTAGGACTAAACATGGGAGAGATTCAATTTTTGTGGTTGTGGATAGATTTTCTAAGATGTCACACTTTATTCCACGTCACAAAAAGGATGATGCCTCGCATGTTGCTGATTTGTTCTTTAGAGAGATTGTGAGATTACATAGCATGCCTAGAACAATTGTTTTAGATAGAGATGCTAAGTTCTTGAGCTATTTTTAGAAGACTTTGTGGTGTAAGCTTGGTACTAAGCTATTGTTTTCTACTACTTGTCATCCACAATCTGATGGTCAAACTGAAGTAGTAAACATGACTTTGTCTATTTTATTGAGGGCAATCATTAAAAAGAACATCAAAACATGGGAAGAATGTTTACCACATGTTAAGTTTGCTTACGACAGATTTGTTCATTTTGCTACTAAATTTTCACCATTTGAAATTGTGTATGGATTTAATCTTTTAAATCCATTGGATTTAGCTTATTTACCTTTGACTGAGCATGTTAATTTAGATGGCAAAAGGAAATTTGACTTTGTCAAGAAGATTCATGAGAAAACATGACTCAACATTGAGCAAAGAATGGAGCAGTATGCAGAACAAGCCAATAAGGGGCGTCACAAGCTGCTTTTTGAACCTGGAGATTGGGTTTGGTTGCATATGAGAAAAGAGAGATTTCTGGCGCAAAGACATTCCAAATTGCTTCCAAGAGGAGATGGACCTTTCCATGTCCTAGAGTGCATCAATGACAACGCTTACAAGCTAGATTTACTTGGTGAGTACAATGTAAGTGCCACTTTTAATGTTACTGATTTGAGTCCTTTTGATGTAGGTGATGATTTGAGGGCAAATCCTTTTCAAGAGGAGGGGAATGATGCAAATCATAACACAACTTCAAAGGAACTTGTCCAAGTGCCAAATGGGCCTGTTACGAGAGCACGAGCATGGAAATTTAAGGCTGCACTCAGCGGACTGATTCAAGAAGCCTGGACTCAAGAAAATTCGTGAAGGCCCATTGATCATGACCCACATGAGATTCATCAACATGATTGAAGCTCTAGAAGAATCTGGTCAAGGCCACGCTTAAGTTGGCATGTTTAAATGATGTAATAATGGTGTGCTATTCAAATATGAGATTTGACTCTTTGACTTTTGTGTTATATTTGTAATCATGCAAAACAACTTGTTTGCTTGCATGGTCTTAGTAAGTTGTTGAGTTGTTGAGCCTACTCTTGACTTTTGTATTATATTTAATTTGTAATCTTGCAAGAAATCTTAGTAAGTTGTTGAGAGTTGTTGAGAGTGGTTTGAGGTGTTTAATGCTTTGTCTCCCAGGCTATGCCTATGAAAGCATTCTTATTGTCTGAAAAAAGGATTATTTAGTACATTGTGAGAGTATTTTCTCTGCAGTTCTATGAAGAACTATTCGAACTTATCGGGATTTCCCGTGGCGTTCACCAACGACTTATCAAATGGTTTTTCCACCACCGTTTGTGGCATCTTCCTTATATCGAGGTTCTTGTTTCGTAATAAACAACGGGTTAAGGTCGTATATACCAAGGTTCTTGTTTATCGTAAACAACGGGTCGAGGTCTATTATTCAATTATGAACGTAGAACGATCTTGGGTTCCTTTTTTTTTGTTGACGAATCTCGTTATTTTGGCGGGAATTCGCATAAAAGCACACAATGCAAATGATCAATTTGTTCATCTAAGCTTTTTTTATATACCAAAATATCATCAAAATATATCACAACAAATCTGCCTATAAATGCTCACGGTGCATGATTCATTAATCTCATGAACATACTTGGTGCATTAGTTAGACCAAAAGGCATTACTAACCACTCATACAATCCATATTTAGTTTAAAGGCAGTTTTCCATTCATCACCCTCTTTCATTCTAATATGATGATACCCACTTTTCAAATCAATTTTTGTGAAAATACATTTCTCATGCAGTTCATCCAACATGTCATCTAGCCTCGGAATGGAATGTCTATACTTTACCATAATGTTGTTGATAGTCTTGCACTCAACACACATTCTCCAAGTTCGATCATTATTAGGCACAAGTAGCACCGGTACCATGCATGGACTCATGCTCTCTCTCATGTGTCCTTTAGCCATTAACTCCTCAACTTGCCTTTGAAGTTCCTTTGTCTTCTCCGAATTACTCCTATAGCAGCTGGTCGGTTAGGAACTGTCGCACCTAGCACAAAATCAATTTGATGCCTTATTCCTCTAATAGGTGGCAATCCACTAGGCACATTGTTAGGAAACACGTCCTCATATTCCTGTAACAAAGAGACAATAACACTAGGCAAAGATTCGTCAAGTTCATTAGTACTAAAACATGCCTCTTTGTACAAGAGTACAAATATAGTCTCGCTTGTATAAAAAGCACTCTTGACATCACTCGCCTAAGCATAAAAACTTGCTTTCTTTTTTTTTTGTTTTTCTCTCATTTTCTTCACTCTCTCTTTTCTTTTTACTATCACTTTTCTTTTCACTCTTTTTTTTCCTTTCAATCTCTTTTTCATCATCTTTTTTTGAACTCTCAGTCTCACAAATTTTTTTTTTAACTTATTCTCTTTTTTCAATTTCATTTGATATTCATACACTTGTCTTGGAGTGAACAGTACAAAAGAATGCCTATTCTTGAATCCGTCATAAGCGACCTTCCTGTCCAATTGCCACAGTCTGTCCAATAATATGTGACCCGCATGCATTGGAACAACATCACAAAGTACTTCATCCTTGTATTTCCCAATTGAAAAAGAAATTAGCACTTGCCTATTTACCTTAACCTCCCCACAATCATTCAACCACTGCAACCTATACTGTCTAGGGTGTTTTAAGGTTGGTAAATTCAATTTTTCAACTAAAGTAGTGCTAGCCACATTAGTACAACTTCCCCCATCAATGATCATACTACATACCTTCCTATTGATGTGGCATCTAGTATGAAAAATGTTCTCCCGTTGTATTTCCATGTCATCCTCTTTGACTTGGGAACTTAAAACATGCCTAGCCAGAAGTGACTCACCCTCGACCGGATACTCCATATCATCATCACAAGTGTCCTCGGGCGGTGGAATTTGGTCATCTTCGCTCTCGCCTTCGGTTTCCACCTCTCCATCAACACATGCAACCGTGGTCCTCTTATTTGGATATTGTGAAGCTATGTGACCTACTCCCAAACAACGAAAACACTTAATATCACGATTACGAGTTTGGGATTTGATTTTACCTTTGTTGACATTGGGACTTCATCTCTCCTTTTTGGTGGTTCGGTTTTGGCCTTTAAAACAGCTCCTTCATCTTTCCTCCAATTTTAACCTCTATGAAGTAGAGGAGCTCGGATTTTGAAATGACCGAATTCCTTTTCTTTTAAGTTGTCATTCCACCTTTATTGCCATGTGCACCATGTCCTCCAACTCCACGTAATGTTGCAACTCCACCACATTGGCAATGTCATTTAGCCCATTCAAAAACCTTACCATGGTAGCTTCCCTATCCTCCTTTACATTAGCTTGAATCATGGAAATTTCCATATCCTTGTAGTAGTCATCCACGCTCCTATAGCTTTGAGTAAGACTTCGTAATTTTTTAAACAAGTCCCTATAGTAGTGACTACAGACAAACTGCCTCCTCATGATTGCCTTCATTTCCTCCCACATCTCAATTCTATCTCTTATGGTTTCTCCTCCTGTTCATCACAAGTTGCTACCACCATATAGCATAGTCGGTAAACTCAATGACAGCGAGTTTTACCTTTTTCTCCTCGAAGTAGTTGTGGCATTCAAAAATCAACTCCACCTTCCTCTCCCATTCCAAGTACGCTTCAGGATCATTTTTCCCTTAGAACGATGGTATCTTCATTTTGATGTTTCCTAGGTTTCCGTCAGTCCCATCTTGCCATCTCGGATCTCTTCGAAAACCGCTACCATGCCTTTCTCCCATCATTACAAACCTATCCTCACTGTTCAATGAAGCTTGATCATCTTCATCTTCAAACTTGTCCTCATGGTTCTCATCAGAATCATTGACATGTACACGCCTCTCTTGCCTTCTATCATTAGGGACTCTTTTGGGATGCCCCTCACGCCAAGTAGCAATATCAGAGTTTTGTCTATCCATACGATCTCAAATCTCATTAAATACCACGTTCATGCATTCAAATTGTTGTTGCATAGCCTACAACATGAAAGACGACTCGTCCCTTCCTTCTTTGTTTGATGTGTCACCCTTGGAAGACATATTTTGAAACTATAGAGAAATGTTAGAAATAATTCCTCACAACCCTCATGTGTTTGTGCTCAAATTATGTCACTCACACTCATGTTTCACTCTTAAATTGGCTTTTTACCGATATTAGTCTCACACTCTCTTGCCTTTTTCCACTCACAGTTTCCCCTTCTCTGTTCTTTTTTTAAACTAATAAACTTGATCAATAAATTCAACTTGTAGTATTTAAACCAATATCGATGGCAAGAAAATATTATAGAAGCAACAGATCAAAGGAAGAGGACAATAGTTAGATTTTGAGAGAAATGAAACTGTAGAAGTCACGATTCAAGAAAGAAAAAAAATTAACTTTGATAAGTACCAAATGATAGTATATGTTGCTTCAATATCACCCTTTTTTTTTTTACTTTCTTTTCTTTTTCCTTTTTTTTTTTTTGACGTCTCTTTTTCTTTTTTTCACTTGGTACACGTTACAAAATTAGAACAATGAATAATGAACACAAATCGAACAAAATATGAGGATAACAAGAAATAAAAGAAAAAAGGATAGTAAACCTGATTTTAGAGCCTAAGCTCTGATACCAAATTATGCGAATCTCAATTGACACGCATTGAAATCCAACAATCAATATTGGAATGTTTACCCAAGAAAGCTAAAATTCTTATTTTTGGATAGGAAACCCCGAACCAATGTTTATAAATGAAACGTGAACCGAAGGTATAAAGTTACAAATCGAAGGTATAAAATTTGAACGCCACAAGGAAGAATCCTAGATAAGTTCACAAGTTCTTTGAAGAACCAAAAGAAGAAACAAAACCTCACATTTTCTTGATTTCTTTTCCACCGTGTTTGTTCTTACAATAAGAAAGCTTTTATAGGCATAGTCTGGGAGACAAAGCTTTAAACACTTCAAACCACTCTTAACAACTCTTAACAACTTACTAAGACTTCTTGAAAGATTACAAATTAAATATAACACAAAAGTCAAAGGTAGGCTCAACAACTCAACGACTTACTAAGACATGGACATGCAAGCAAACAAGTTGTCTTGCATGATTACAAATTAAATATAACACAAAAGTCAAAGAGTCAAATCCAATATTTGAATAGCACACCATTATTAAGGAGATTACAACATTTAAGCAAGATCAACTCCATCAAAAACTTGGATTAAGTTAAGTAAACCTTCATATTTCTTTGGGCCAAGCTTGGAGTGGCCCATTTTTTAATAAGCCCAAATATCTTGAATCAACCCATGAAGTGCTTCTTTCATCTTCTTGGATATTGCTCTAGTAATAGGCCCAAATGGAACATACAATGGATCCTTTAATGGTGCTTGTTGATTCTCATCAACGTGTCAATTGGAGTCTGCATCATTTGGCACGTATTCCAATATTAAATGTTGGGTCTCAACTTGTGTCAATTGGGGTTCGTAAAAACCTATCAAAGATTCTTTCTTGTGACGTTCAAATTTTATACCTTTGGTTCATGATTTAGTGGGCCCAACTGGAACATGTTCAATGTTTGTTACATAAACCTTCAATTCGCGTTTCATTTATAAACATTGGGTCAGAGTTTCCTATCAAAATTGAAATTTTAGCTTTCTTGGGCAGGTATTCCAATATTATTTGGTGGGTCTTAATGCGTGTCGATTGAGGTTCGCATCATTTGGTGCCAGAACTTGGGCTCCAAAATCAGGTTTACTATCCTTTTTTTTTTTTTTTAAATCTTTTGTTTCTTGTAATCATCCTATCTTGTTCCGTTTGTGTTCATTATTCATTGTTCTTGTTTTGTGACGTGTTCCAAGTAGAAAAAAAAAATGTCAGAGAAGAAAGAAAAGAAAGAAAAAAAAAGGAGGCATCAGAAAAAAAAAAAAAAAAAAGGGAAACGTCAAAAAAAGAAAAGAAAAGAAGATATTGAAGCAACAGATACTATCAACGTCAAAAAGAAAAAAGAAAAAAAAGAATGAGATATTGAAGCAACAGATACTATCAATTGGGCCTATCACTAGATCGAGATCCAAGAAGATCAAAGAAACACTTAATGGGTTGATTCAAGATATTTGAGCTTATTCAAAAATGGGGCACTCCAAACTTGGGTGTAATTTCCTTTGCACTTAATTGGCCGATTGACTTTTTAGCCAAATTAGTTGGCCGATTGACTTTCTGGGCAAATTAGTTGGCTGATTGACTTTCCAGGAAAATTAGTTGGCCAATTGACTTACCTGTTTTGTAGTCTTTTCTTTAGCCATGCTTTATTATAAATAACGTGCACATCATTGAATAGGATCATTGAATAAAAATGTGAGGTTCTGTTCCTTCTGTTGGTTCTTCAGAGAACTTGTGAACTTATCAAGGAATCTTCCTTGTGGCATTCAAATTTTATACCTTCGGTTCGTGATTTAAGTATAATCATGGGGTCGACGTTTGTTTCTTTATACCTTTGGTTCATATTTCATTTATGAACATTGGGTCAGGATTTCCTATCAAGAATCAAAATTTTAGCTTTCTTGGGGCAAGTATTCCAATATTGGTTGTTGTTTCAACGCGTGTCGGTTGAGGTTCGCATCACTTGGCTTCCAATATTGTTTGTGGGATCTCAACGCGTGTCGTTTGAGGTTCGCATCATTTGCTATCAGAACTTGGGCTCTAAAATCAGGTTCATTATCCTTTTATCTTTTGTTTTTTTTTTTTTATCTGTAAATGTAAATTTATATTGATTAAAATGGTATGTACATAATGCACTCACTGGGCATACCTAGAAAAGACATCCATTATAACTCACAAGGTTATCTCCAAACATTCAAAAGAACATCAAATCTTGAAATGTTTAATACAATGAAACCTAGGCATACCCAAGGCCAACAAGCCAATCCATAGGCCTTTCACATGAAGAAAGCTTTCATCTCAATTCCCATACTCTAGATGTGGAAATTATTCATACAAGGTTTTGAATGTGTGTGTCTGAATGAATCTTAAGCAACTAATTGAATACCAGTTCCTCCAACCTCTTTTTTCAACCATTAAGTGCAGCTTTTAAGGTAGTCATGGCTCTAGACCACCCTAGCCAGCATCTTAAATAATTTCAGACTGACACTTACTTTGCATTTGGAGAAGAGGTGCTCCACTATTTCAAGCTCTGAGTTACAGAAAACACAATTGAAATTCCCCCGCCCTTGATGCGAATTCTAGCCAAAATAACGAGATCCAACAACAACAAGGAACCCAAGATCGTTCTACATTCATAATTGAATTATAGACTTCGACCCATTGTTTACGACAAACAAGAACCTTGGTATATACGACCTCAACCCGTTGTTTAGTGCGAAATAAGAACCTCGGTATAAGGAAGACACCACAAACGGTGGTGGAAAACCATTTGATAAGTCGTTGGTGAACGCCATGGGAAATCCCAATAAGTTCGAATAGTTCTTCAAAGAACCGCAGAGAAAATACTCTCACAATTTTATTCAATTCAATGATTTTTGTTCTTACAATAAGAAATATTTTATAGGCATAGCCTAGGAGACAAAGCATTAAACCCTTCAAACCACTTTCAACAACTCTCAACAACCTACTAAGACTTCTTGCAAGATTACAAATTAGGATCAACAACTCTCAACAACTTACTAAGACTTCTTACAAGATTACAAATTAAAAAATAACACAAAAGTAAAAGGTAGGCTCAACAACTCAACAACTTACTAAGACCATGCAAGAAAACAAGTTGTCTTGCATGTTTACAAATTAAATATAACACAAAAGTCAAAGAGTCAAATCTCATATTTGAATAGCACACCATATTTAAGTTCCATCAAAACTTGGATTAAGTTTAGTGAACCTTCATATTTCTTTGGGCCAAGCTTGGAGTGACCCGTTTTTGAATAAGCCCAAATATCTTGAATCCGCCCATGAAGTGCTTCTTTGATCTTCTTGGATCTTGCTCTAGTAATAGGCCCAACTGGAACATGTAATGGATCATTTAACGATGCTTGTTGATTCTCATCATTGGCCTTGGCCAGATTATTCTAGATCTTCAATCATGTTGATGAATCTTTGTTGCTCAACGGGCCTCCATGAATTTCCTTGAGTCCATGCCTCTTGAATCAGTCTGTTGAGTGCAGCTTTAAATTTCCTTGCTCGTGCCCTCGTAACGGGCCCAATTGGCATGATTTGCATCAGCCCTTCACCTATAAATTTGTCATTTGTCTTGGTATAAAACCATTCTTCCATACTGGCTTCTTAATTCCTTTTTCTCTTCAGAATTGGTAAGCTTCAGAGCATATAATTTGGTTTCCATTAGTCCACTATCTAAGTTGTTGATCAGCATCATTACTATTCTTGAACTACTGCAACATTAGATTCTTTATTTCCACAATTTTATTAAACATGGGAGATTCTTCATTTCGATGTAGCTTCCCAGACACTCTTCCCCCTAAGGTATATCTGGTTTATCCACTTAAACCATAGTGAGTCTTTCTTCATATGTATATTCCACAAAGTTCTAGTGACAAGTGGCCTGTTTCAAGCTTTTAAATCAAACACCCCCAATCCACCTTCATCCTTTGGGAGACATAACTCTCTCCAAGCAACAAGGGGTTCCTTTCTCTCTCCCCCCCCCCCCCCCACAAAAACACTCTACATAACTTCACATGCTTCATTTTATCTTTTGTTTCATGTTATCATCCTATTTTGATCCGTTTGTACTCATTATTCATTGTTCTTGTTTTGTGACGTGTACCAAGTTGGGGTAAAAAAAAGACGTTAGAAAATAATAAAAGAAAAGGAGGCGTAAGAAAATAAAAAAAACATAAAAAAAAAAAGAAAAAAAAAAGGGATATTGAAGCAACAGATACTATCATTTGGTACTTATCAAAGTTAATTCTTTTTTCTTGAATTGTGACTTTTGTAGTTTCAATTTCTCTCCAAAAAAAAAAAAACTGACTTTTGTAAACTTCCCTTGATTCGATGTTTGTATAATATTTTCTTGCCGTCGATATTGGTTTAAAATACTACATAGATTCGAGGAAGAATCCTTTTGAAGAGAGGTGGAATGATGAGAATCAACAAGTACCATTAGGTGATGCAAATCATAGCACAACTTTAAAGGAACTCATCCAAGTGCCAATTGGGCCGGTTACGAGAGCATGAGCAAGGAAATTTAAAGCTGCACTCAACGGATTGATTCAAGAGGAATGGACTCAAGCAAATTCATGGAGGCCCATTGAGCATGACCCACGTGAGCAACACAGATTCATCAATATGATTGAAGCTCTAGAAGAATCTGGCCAAGGCCAATGATGAAAATCAACAAGCACCATTTAAAGGATCCATTGCATGTTCCAGTTGGGCCAATTACTAGAGCAAGATCCAAAAAGATCATAGAAGCACTTCATGGGTTGATTCAAGATATTTGGTCTTATTCAAAAACGGGCCACTCCTAGCTTGGCCCAAAGAAATATGAAGGTTTACTAAACTTAATCCAAGTTTTTGATGGAACTTTGATATGGTGTGCTATTCAAATATGGGATTTGACTCTTTGAATTTTGTGTTATAATTGTAATCATGCAAGACAACACATGAGAAGCAGCCACAAAATGCCCCCAATGTGCATAGAAGGGAAAGAATTCAACCGAGGGGAGTGAGGGTTGAAGATGAAGAGCCTTACGGGGTTGGTTTTGATGAAGAAGATGATCGGAATTCTATTAATAGGAGACACAGAGGGCGGTTTAGAGAAGCTAGGAACTAGGAAGATAACAACTTGGGTAGTATTAAGATGAAGATTCTGTCATTTGAAGGTAGATCCGACCCTGAAGCATACCTTGAGTGATGGATTTCGTATTTATCTACCACAACTATTCTGAAACAAAGAAGGAAAAATTAGCTATGATTGAATTTTCTGACAATGCCTTTACTCGGTGGGATCAGCTTGTTATAAACAGGAGGCGGAATAGAGAATGACCAATAGAAACGTGGTAGGAGATGAAAAAAATGATGAGAAAGTGGTTCGTTCCAAGTTACTACTACCGAGAGTTGTCCAAAAAGCTACAAGGTCTAAGGCAGGGAAGTCGGAGCATAGAAGATTACTACAAGGAGATGGAGATTGCTATGATCCGGGCTAATGTAAAGGAAGACCGAGAAGCTACAATGGCTAGGTTTTTATTTGGATTAAATCGGGAAATCTAAGATAAGGTAGACATGCAGCATTATGTGGAGTTGGAAGATCTAGTGCACATGGCCATCAAAGTGGAGCAACAACTCAAGAAGGGGGGTGTGTCTCGTGCAACCCATAACTCTAGTTCTACCTCTTGGAAACCGAGTTATACCAAGTAGATGGACAAGTCACAAACGTCTAAAGTTAAGCCCAAGTCCGCGAACACCCGCCACCTTCCTCAAGGTAAAACTGACACTTCTACCTTTAGGAATCGTGACATCAAATGTTTTAAATGTCAAGGCAAGGGACACATAGCAAGTCAATGTCCAAACAAGCAAGTCATGGTTTTGCAAGACAATGGTGAAATTTTGACTGACAATGAAGATTCCGACGACGACGACATGCCACCATTGGAGGACCTTTCTGAGGAGGAATATTTTGCCCCTGATGCATTGACATTTGTGGCAAGGAGAGCATTGAGCCTGCAAGCAAAAGGAGTTGATGAAGTGCAGCGGGAGAACATCATTCACACTAGGTGCTACGTCAAAGACATGGTATGTAGTGTGATTATTGACGGTGGTAGTTGTACTAATGTTGCAAGCACGATTATGGTGGAAAAATTAGGACTACCTGTGTTGAAGCACCCTAGACCGTACAAGTTGCAATGGTTAAATGATAGTGGTGAGATAAGGGTGAATAACCAGGTGTTAGTTTCATTTCGAATCGATAAATACGAAGATGAAGTGTTGTGTGATGTAGTATCGATGCAAGCTAGACACTTATTGCTAGGGCATCCATGGAAGTTTGATAGGCGTGTGAAGGTTGATGGCTTTACGAACAAATATTCCTTTGTACTTAATCAATGATCAATCACTCTTGTACCATTGAGTCCGCAGCAAGTATACAAGGATCAAGTGAGATTGCAAAAAGAGAGTGAACAAAAGAAAAGGAGTGAAAATCAGAGAGAGGATGAGAAAAATGAGAGAGAAAAGAAAATCAAAATTCGGCCGTTGAGAGAAAATCAGAGAGAAAACAAAAGAATTTCTATGCAAAAGTGAGTGAAATTAAGTGAGCAATGTTTTCAAATCAACTGATGATTGTACTTTTGTACAAAGATGCGTGTCTAAATACTAACGAACTTGACCTTGCTTTTCCTAGTTCTGTTTTTTCCCTTTTTCGAGAGTATAAAGATGTCTTTCTCGAGGAAACACCACATGGGTTACCTCCAATCTGAGGGATTGAACATCAAATTGATTTTGTTCCTGGTATGACAATTCCAAACCGGCCAGCCTATAGGAGCAATCCCGAGGAGACAAAGGAGCTTCAATGGCAGGTAAATGAGTTGTTGGAAAAAGGGCACGTGAGGGAGAGCATGAGTCCATGCGCCGTTCCAGTTTTACTTGTACCTAAGAAGGATGGGACGTGGAGAATAAAAGAAGGAGATAAATGGAAAACAGCCTTTAAAACAAAGTATGGTTTGTATGAATGGTTAGTCATGCCTTTTGGATTGACTAATGCTTCGAGCACCTTTATGAGATTTATGAATCATGTTTTGCATGCATTTATAGGTAGATTTGTAGTTTTCTACTTTGATGATATACTCATTTATAGCAAAAATGTGGATGGTCATGTAGTACATTTGAAATTTGTTTTAGATGTCCTTAGGAAATAAAAGTTGTTTGCTAATCTGAAGAAGTGTACGTTTTACACCGATAAGCTTGTATTTCTGGGATTTGTTGTTAGTACACAATGTATACAGGTTGATGAAGAGAAGGTACGTGCAATCCAAGAGTGGCCGAGTCCCACAAGTGTAGGTAATGTTCGTAGTTTTCATGGGCTTACTAGTTTCTACCGGCGGTTCATAAAGGACTTTAGTAGCATAGCCGCACCACTTACTGAAGTGATCAAGAAGAACATTGGATTTAGATGGGGAGAAGAACAAGAGAAGGAGTTCCAATTAAACAAAGAGAAGCTAACCAACGCCCCCATATTGTCTTCACCTAACTTTTTGAAAACATTTGAGATTGAATGTGATGCTTCAGGTATTGGCATAGCTGCAGTTGTTATGCTATGCAGTAAAGATGACCAGTTGCTTACTTCAGTGAGAAACTAAGTGGAGCAGCCTTAAACTACCCAACTTATGATACGAAGTTGTATGCACTGGTTCGAGCTTTAGAGATGTGGCAACGCTAGCTATGGCCTAAGGAATTCGTGATACACACTGATCATGAGTCCTTAAAACACTTGAAGGGACAACACAAGCTAAACAAAGGCATGCGCGTTGGGTGGAGTTCATTGAGACGTTTCCATACGTCATCCGGTATAAGCAAGGCAAGGAGAATGTGGTCGCCGATGCACTTTCTTGCAGGTATGCATTACTTTCCACACTTGATGCAAAATTGCTTGGTTTTGACCATATTAAAAGCTTATACGCTGATGATCATGAATTCTGTGAAGCGTACCAGGCTTAAGAGAAAATAGCTTGTGGTAAGTTCTTTAGGCTTGATGGATTCCTATTTCAAGAGAATAAGTTATGCGTACCAAATTGTTCCTTGAGGGAGTTGTTAGTGCAGGAATCTCATGGTGGGGGATTAATGGGACATTTTGGAGTTGCTAATGCTTTAGCCATTTTGCAGGAACACTTCTATTGGCCTCACATGAAAAGAAATGTTGAGAGAATTTGTGGTAGATGTGTCACATGTAGGCAAGCCAAATCCAGAGTGAGGTCCGACAGTTTGTATACCCGTTTACCAATTCCTAGTGAACCTTGGATTGATATTTCAATGGATTTTGTGTTAGGATTGCCTAGGACTAAACATGAGAGAGATTCAATTTTTGTGGTTTTGGATAGATTTTCTAAGATGGCACACTCTATTCCATGTCACAAAACGGATGATGCCTTCCATGTTGCTGATTTGTTCTTCAGAGAGATTGTAAGATTACATTGCATGCCTAGAACAACTGTTTCGAATAGAGATGCTAAGTTTTTGAGCTATTTTTGGAAGACCTTATGGTGTAAGCTAGGTACGAGGCTATTGTTTTCTACTACTTGTCATTCATAAACTGATGGTCAAACTGAAGTAGTAAATAGGAATTTTTCTACTTTATTGAGGGCAATCATTAAAAAGAACATCAAAACATGGAAAGAATGTTTACCACATGTTAAGTTTGCTTATAACAGATCTGTTCATTCTACTACTAAATTTTCACCATTTGAAATTGTGTATGGATTTAATCCATTAACTCCATTGGATTTATCTCTTTTACCTTTGACTGAGCATGTTAATTTAGATGGCAAAAAGAAAGCTAACTTTGTTAAGTAGATTCATGAGAAAGCATAATTCAACATTGAGCGAAGAACGAAGCAGTATACAAAACAAGCCAACAAGGGGCGTCACAAGCTGCTTTTTGAACTCGAAGATTGGGTTTGGTTGCATATGAGAAAAGAGAGATTTTTGACGCAAAGACGTTCCAAATTGCTTCCAAGAGGAGATGGACCTTTCCAAGTCCTAGAGTGCATTGTTGACAACTCTTACAAGCTAGATTTACTTGGTGAGTACAATGTAAGTGCCACTTTTAATGTTACTGATTTGAGTCCCTTTGATGTAGGTCATGATTTGAGGGCAAATCTTTTTCAAGAGGAGGGGAATGATGCATATCATAGCACAACTTCAAAGGAACTTGTCGAAGTGCCAATTGGGCCAGTTAAGAGAGCACGGGCAAGGAAATTTAAAGCCGCACTCAACAGACTAGTTCAAGAGGCATGGACTCAAGCAAATTCTTAGAGGCCCATTGAGCATGATCCACGTGAGCAACACAGATTCATCAACATGATTGAAGCTCTAAAAGAATCTGGCCAGGGCCAATGATGAGAATCAACAAGCATCGTTAAAGGATCCAGTGCACGTTCCAGTTGGGCCTATTACTAGAGTAAGATCCAAGAAGATTAAAGAAGCACTTCATAGGCTGATTCAAGATATTTGGGCTTATTCAAAAACGGGCCACTCCAAGCTTGGCTCAAAAAAATATGAAGGTTTACTAAACTTAATCCAAGTTTTTGATGGAACTTAAATATGGTGTGCTATTCAAATATGGGATTTGACTCTTTGACTTTTGTGTTATAATTGTAATCATGCAAGACAACTTGTTTGCTTGCATAGTCTTAGTAAGTTGTTGAGTTGTTGAGCCTACCTTTGAATTTTGTTTTATATTTAATTTGTAATCTTACAAGAAGTCTTAGTATGTTGTTGAGAGTTGTTGAGTCTAATTTGTAATCTTGCAAGAAGTCTTAGTAAGTGTTTGAAAGTTGTTGAGAGTGGTTTGAAGTGTTTAATGCTTTGTCTCCTAGGCTATGCCTATAAAAGCATTCTTATTGTAAGAACAAAGCATCATTGAATAAAATTGTGAGAGTATTTTCTCTATGGTTCTTTGAAGAACTATTTGAACTTATCGGGATTTCCTGTGGTGTTCACCAATGACTTATCAAACGGGTTTTCCATGACCGTTTGTGTTGTCTTCCTTATACTGAGGTTCTTGTTTCGCACTAAAAAACGGGTTGAGGTCGTACATACCAAGGTTCTTGTTTGTTGTAAACAACGGGTCGAGGTCTATCATTCAATTTTGAATGTAGAACGATCTTAGGGTTCTTTTTTTGTTATCGGATCTCGTTAATTTGGTGGGACTTTGCATCATTAGGATCCATTGCATGTTCCAGTTGTGATGAGAATCAACAATCACCATTAAAGGATCCATTGTATGTTCCAGTTGGGCGTATCACTAGAGCGAGATTCGAGAAGGTCAAAGAAGCACTTAATGAGCTGATTCAAGATATTTGAGCTTATTCAAAAACGGGGCACTCCAAGCATGGTCCAAAGAAAGATGAAGGCGTAATAAACTTAATCCAGGTTTTTAATGGATCTCATCTTGCTTAATTGGGCACAATTTTCTTAGCAATTAATTGGCGATTGACTTTTTAGACAAATTAGTTGGTCGATTGACTTTCTAGGCAAATTAGTTGACCGGTTGACTTTATGGACAACCAATTAATTGGCCAATTGAATTTTCAGACAAATTAGTTGGCTGATTTGCTAACTATTTTTGTAGTCCTTTATTCATCCATGTTTTATAAATAGCATGCACATCATTGAATAGGATCATTGAATAAAAATGTGAGGTTTTGTTCCTTCTGTTGGTTCTTTAGAGAACTTGTAAACTTATCAAGAATTCTTCCTTGTGACGTTCAAATTTTATACCTTTGGTTCATGATTTAATTATAATCATTGCGTCAAGGTTTGTTACTTTATACCATCGGTTCGTGATTTAATTATAATCATTTATAAATGTTGAGTCGGGGTTTCCTATCAAAAATTTGATTTTAGCTTTATTGGGCAAGTATTCCAATATTGGTTATTGGGTTTCAACGTGTGTCGGTTTAGGTTTGCATCATTTGGCAAGTATTCCAATATTGTTTGTTGGGTCTCAATGCGTGTCGATTAAGGTTCACATCAAGAGGTCTATTGAGACGTGGGAGGAAATGAAGGCCATCATGAGGAGGCAGTTTGTCCCTAATCATTACTATAGGGACTTGTATCTGAAATTAGAAAGTCTTACTCAAGGCTATAGAAGTGTGGATGGCTACTACAAGGAGATCAAAATCACTATGAATCGAGCTAATGTAGAGGACGATAGGGAAGCTACCATGGCGAGGTTTTTGAATGGGCTGAAATGGGACTTTGCCAACGTGGTGGAGTTGTAGTGATACGGAGTTGGGGGCCTTGGTGCACATGGCAATAAACGTGGAATGACATCTTAAAAGGAAAGGAACTTGGTTATTTCAAAATTTGGGCTCCTCTAATTCATTGAGGTCAAATTGAAGGAAAGATGAAGGAGCTATTTTAAAGACCAAAACCGAACCACCAAAAAGGAGAGATGAAGTTCCCAATGTCAACAAAGGTAAAACCAAATCCCAAATGCGTAATCGTGATATTAAGTGTTTAAGAGTAGGTCACAAAGCTTCACAATGTCCAAATAAGAGGACCATGATGGTGCATGTTGATGGAGAGGTGGAAACCAAAAGCAAAATCGATGATGACCTAATCTGGTGGAGGGTGAGTCACATGTAGCTAGGCATGCTTTAAGTGCCTAACATGGAAGGAGAACATTTTTCATACTAGATGCCATGTCAACAACAAGGTATGTAGTATAATCATTGATGGGGATCTTAAGGAAAATAGAGGCAAGTGCTAACTTCTTTTTCAATTGGGAAGTACAAGGATGAAGTACTTTCTGATGTTGCTCCAATGCATGTGGGTACTATTGGGCAGACTATGGTAGTTAGACATTAATAGACAATAAAACCGTTACTCTTGTTGATATGAACCCACAAGGTCCGATTGCACAAAATGACTTGCACATGCCAAGCAGACCCATCACAAGAGCTAGAGCCAAGAAGGTCAAGGAGGTTATGCAAAGATTTATCGAGAAGTTGCTTGAGCAAGAGTCAATGAGGGCTATGGACACTATTGAAAAAGACTTTCTTGAAGAGCCTAAGATGGTAAATTTTCTGAAGACGTGTGAAGCTAGAACCTTAAGCCAATAAGGGCTGTTTGGGGAATTTTTATGGACTAAATAATGGGTTAATTGTGTCGATTAAGCATGACATGTGACTTGCACATGTTTCATTAAATGACATGGCATGCTTAAGGTTATGTAGGCCTATTTTATTGGCCAGATTGATGTCATAGCCTATTTTTATTGGCCGAACTAATGTCATGGGTTTCTTTTATTTTCTATAAGTGGCCAACTCTCTGTTGTATTAGGGAGGAATAATTTTTTTGATTGAATACAATTCCAAGTGTGGTTTATTTCTCTTCAAGTTCTTCATTGAACTTTCACCAAACTTATCAAAGGTGCTACCTTTGTGGCGTTCAGCCATTAATTTGATATTCTTGGTATATGCTTCACATCAAGCAATAGGTCAAGGATCCACTACCATGTCGAATCTTATTTTGGGTCTGGGGTTTTGATAAATCTGATTTGGTCTTCGGACGTTCATTCTTGGGGTTCCGCATCACTTGTATTGTCGACTCCAAGACAAGTGTATGAAGATCAAATGAAATTGAAAAGATGCTGAGAAAGAGAGTGAAAGGAAAAAATAGAGTGAAATGAAAAAAGAGAGTGAAAAAGAAAAGTGAGAGTGAAAAGAAAAGAGAGAGTGAAGAAAATGAGAGAAAGACAAAAAAATAAGTGAGTTTCTATGCTAAGGAGAGTAATGTCACGAGTGATTTTTATACAATCCAGCCTATATTAGTACTCTTGTACAAAGAGGCATGTTTTAATACTAATGGACTTGATGAATATTTGCCTAGTGTTGTTATCTCTTTGTTGTAGGAATGTGAGGACGTGTTTCCTATGATGTGCCCAGTGGATTGCCACCTATGAGAGGAATAGAGCATCAAATTGATTTTGTGCTAGGCGCGACAATTCCTAACTGACCAGCCTATAGGAGTAATCCGAAGGAGACAAAGCAACTTCAAAGGCAAGTTGAGGAAATGATGGCCAAAGGACATGTGAGAAAGAGCATGAGTCTGTGCACGGTAGTAGTGCTACTTGTGCCTAAGAAGGATGGAATTAGGAGAATGTGTGTTGATTGCAGGGCTATCAACAACATGGACAGAAATGTTCCTTTTGCTTGGACAAAGTTGTGTTTCTTGATTATGTTGTTAGTGTGAAAGGAATAGCGGTGGTTGCAAAAAAGGTGAATGCTATAAAGGAATGGCCCACACCTTAGTCAATCATAGAGGTAAGAAGTTTTCATTGGTTTCACTAGTTTTTATCGGCTATTTGTAAAATATTTTAGTACACTAGCTGCACCACTCATTGAAATTGTCAATAAATCCATGGGTTTCAAATGGGGTAGTGAGCGAGATCATGCATTTATTGAGATTAAAGAGAGGTTATGTGGTGTTCCTTTATTAGCATTACCTAATTTTTCTAAAACTTTTAAGATTTGGGTATTGGAGCTGTTTTGATGTGGGAGAAGCAGCCAATAACCTATTTTAGTGAAAAGCTAAATGGGGCAGACATATGACAAGGAGCTTTATGCATTGGTGAGAGCTGTTTTGGCCAAAAGAATTTGTCATACATACCAACCATAAGTCCTTGAAGCACTTGAAAGGACAAAGTAAGTTGAATAGAAGGCATGCCAAGTGGATGACTAATGGTGTGCTATTCAATTATGGGATTTGACTTTTTGGCTTTTTGTCTTTACATTTAATTTCTAATTTGCAAGACAAGCTTGCATGGGTTTTTAGTAAGTTGTTAGTAAGTTGGTATATTTATTATGTGTGTCTCCCATGTTTGTGTGGGAATTGCTAAGTATTTAATGTCCCTGTCTCCCCATGCTTGTGTAAGAACTGCAAAAAAAAAAAAAAAAAAGGTGATATTGAAGCAACAGATACCATCATTTTGTATCAGAGCTTAGGCTCTAAAATCAAGTTTACTATCTTTTTATCTTTTGTTTTTTGTTATCATCCTATCTTGTTCCTTTCGTGTTCATTATTCATTGTTCTCATTTTGTGGTGTGTACCAAGTTGAGAAAAAAAAAAGATGTCAGAAAAGAAAAGAAAGGCAAGAGAGTGTGAGGCTAATATCGGGAAAAAGCCAATTTAAGAGTGAAACACGAGTGTGAGTGACATAATTTGAGTGTTGTGAGGAATTATTTCTAACATTTTTTTTTTCTATAGTATCAAAAATATGTCTTCCAGGGGTAACACATCAAACAAAGAAGGAAGGGACGAGTTGTTTTTCATGTTGTAGGCTATACAACAACAATTTGAATACATGAACGTGGTGTTTAATGAGATTCGAAATTGGATGGATAGGCAAGATGCTGTTATTGCTACTTGGCATGAGGGGCGTCCCCAATGAGTCCCTAATGTTAGAAGGCAAGAAAGGCGAATGCACGTCGATGATTCTAATGGCAACCATGAGGATGAGTTTGAAGATGAAGAGGATCAAGCTTCATTGAACGATGAGGGTAGGTTTGTGCCAAGGGGAGAAAGGCGTGGTAGAGGTTTCCGAAGAGATCTGAGATGGCGAGATGGGACTGAGAGAAACCTAGGAAACATAAAAATGAAGATACCATCGTTCCAAGGAAAAGATGAGGGCAGGTTTAAGTGCCACAACTACTTCGAGGAGAAAAAGGTAAAACTCGCTGTCATTGAGTTTACTGACTATGCTATTATATGGTGGGATCAACTTGTGACAAACAGGAGAAGAAACCATAAGAGGTCTATTGAGATGTGGGAGGAAATGAAGGTCATCATAAGGAGGTGGTTTGTCCCTAGTCACTACTATAAAGACTTGTATCAAAAATTACAAAGTCTTATGAAAGGCTACAGGAACGTGGATGACTATACTACAAGGATATGGAAATCGCCATGATTTGGGCTAATGTAGAGGAGGATAGGGAAGCTACCATGGCAAGGTTTTTGAATGGGTTGAATCGAGACATTGCCAATATGGTGGAGTTGCAACACTACATGGAGTTGGAGGACATGGTGCACATTGCAATAAAGGTGGAACGACAGCTTAAAAGGAAAGGAACTCGGTCATTTCAAAATCCGGGCTCTTCTACTTCATGGAGATCAAATTCAAAGAATGACAAAGGAGTTGGTTTAAAGGCAAAACCTAAACCACTAAAAAGGAGAGATGAAGTTCCCAATGTCAACAAAGGTAAAACTGAATTCCAAACTCGTAATCGTGATATTAAATGTTTTCGTTGTTGGAAAGTAGGACAAAAAAAATTTCCTTTTGCTTTCTTTTCTTTTCTTTTTTGACATCTTTTTTTTTTTCTCAACTTGGTACATGCCACAAAATAAGAACAATGAATAATGAACATGAACAGAACAAGATAGGACGATAACAAGAAACAAAAGATAAAAGGATAGTAAACCTGATTTTAGAGCCTAAGCTTTGATACCAAATGATGGTATCTCTTGCTTCAATATCACCTTTTTTTTTTTTTTGCAATTCCCTCACAAGCATGGGAGACAAGGACATTAAATACTTAACAATTCCCACACAAGCATGGGAGACACACATAATAAATACACCAACTTATTAGACACATTAATGACTCTCACAACTTACTAAAAACGCATGCAAGTTAAGTTGTCTTGCAAATTACAAATTAAACGTAAAGACAAAAAGCCAAAAAGTCAAATCCCATAATTGAATAGCGCACCATTAATAAGGATATTACAACTTAGCAAGATTAGCTCCATCAAAAAATTGGATTAAGTTTATTAAGCCTGAATCTTTCTTTGGGCCAAGTTGTGCCCCATTTTTTAATAAGCTCAAATATCTTGAATAAGCTCATGAAGTGCTTTTTTTATCTTCTTGAATCTCGCTATAGTGATAGGCCCAATTGAAACATGCAATGGATCTTTCAATGGTGCTTGTTGATTCTCATCAAATTCATTGAGACTTCCCTTATGTAATCAAATACAAACAAGGTAAGGACAATATTGCAGCTGATGCATTATGCCCCTGTCTTTACTTTAAATGCAATGTTATTGGGATCCAAGAAGATCAAAGAAGCACTTCATGGGCTTATTCAAAAATGGGGCACTCCAAGCTTGGCCCAAAGATAGATGAACGCTTAATAAACTGAATCCAAGTTTTTGATAGAGTTGATCTTGCTTAAATGCTACAATCTCCTTAATAATGGTGTGCTATTTAAATATGGGATTTGAATTTTTGACTTAAATCTTTATATTTAATTTGTGATCTTGCAAAACAACTTGTTTGCTTGCAAGTGCATGTCTGTGTAAGTTGTGTTATTAATTGTGTTAGGTTAAGAGTTGTTGTAATCTTGCAAGACAGCTTGTTTGCTTACATGTGCATGTCTTTGTAACTTGTGTTATTATTAATTGTGTTAGGTTGAGAGTTGTTGAAAGTTGTTAACAGTTGTTGGAAGTGTTTAATGATTTGTCTCCCAAGCTATGCCTATAAATAGTCTTCTCATTGTAAGAACAAAGACATGATGGAGTAAAAATGTGAGGGTTTGTTTCCTTTTGGTTCTTTAGAGAACTTGTGAACTTATCAAGGATTTTTCCTTGTGGCATTCAAATTTTATACCTTCGGTTCGTGATTTAATTATAATCATTGGGTCAAATTTTGTTGTATTATACTTTCGGTTCATGATTTAATTATAATCATTGAGTCAAGGTTTGTTACACCTTCGGTTCACGTTTAATTTATAAATGTTGGGTCGGGGTTTTCTATCTAAAAATATGAATTTTAGCTTTCTTGGGCGTTTCCAATATTGATTGTTGGGTTTCAACGCGTGTCGATTGAGGTTCACATCATTTGACAAGTCTTCCAATATTGATCGTTGGGTTTCAATACATGTCGATTGAGGTTCACATCATTTGACAAGTCTTCCAATATTGATCGTTGGGTTTCAACACATGTCGATTGGAGTTCGCATCCAGAGTCTTGCCACATGGATTATACACTCCTTTGCCCGTACCTAGTGCGCTTTGGGTTATGGACTTTGTTTTAGTCTTGCCTAGGTCAAGGAAAGATAGGGATTCGATTTTTGTGGTTGTTGATAGGCTTTTTAAGACGTCACATTTTATATCTTGTCATAAAACCGATGATGCAACCGACATTACTGATTTATTCTTTAAAGAAATAGTATGACTCCATGGTATTCCTAGGAGTATCGTATCTGATCGTGATGTCAAGAGTTAAGAAGATCAATGAAGCAATGCAAGGATTGGTGCAATCCACTTGGACCGAGTTTGCAAATTTATCAAGTACAACATTCTAGATACAAGCTACAAAGGTGGGTGACATAGCCTAGTGTTTAGAGTAGACATTTTATGTTTATTAGTTATAGGTGTTTAGGGTTATGTTATTTGAATTCAATGTGGGGTTATTTTACATTTATTAGTTATATACATTTTAGGGTTACGTTATTTGAATTCAATGTTGGGTTATTGTATGTTTATTAGTTATAGGCGTTTAAGGCTATGTTGTTTGAATTTTGAATTTGAATTTGAATTTAGTTGGAGGGGTTTACAAATAGCCTTCTAGCCACATTCAACAGAAGTTGAGAACATTGAATAAAAATGCAAGGTTTTGTTCCTTCTATTGATTCTTCAGAGAACTTGTGAACTTATCAAGGATTCTT
Source organism: Malania oleifera (assembly GCF_029873635.1). NCBI lineage: Eukaryota > Viridiplantae > Streptophyta > Magnoliopsida > Santalales > Ximeniaceae > Malania > Malania oleifera. The sequence continues at coordinate 71,828,313 of NC_080420.1, forward strand.
CCTTGTGGTGTTCAAATTTTATACCTTTGGTTGGTCATTTAATTATAATCATTGGGTTGAGGTTTGTTACTTTATACCTTCGGTTCGTGATTTAATTATAATCATTGGGTCAAGGTTTGTTACGAACCTTCGGTTTGCATTTCATTTATAAACGCTGGGTCGAGGTGTTTTATCAAAATCTGAATTTTTGCTTTCTTGGAGTATTCCAATATTAATTGTTGAGTTTCAATGCATGTCGGTTGAGATTCGCATCATTTGGCAAGTATTTCAATATTGATTGTTGGGTCTTAATACGTGTCGACTGGAGTTTGCATCACCCTTGTATGTAGTTGGGCCTTTCACTAGAGCGAAATTCAAGAAGATCGAAGAAGGACTTAATGGGTTGATTCAAGATATTTGGGTTTATTCAAAAAAGGGGCACTCCAAGCTTGGCCCAAAGAAAGATGAAGGCGTAATAAACTTAATCCAGACAACCAATTAATTGGCCGATTGACTTTTTAGACAACCAATTAATTGGCTAATTGACTTTCCGGACAAATTAGTTTGCCAATTGACTTTTCAGACAACCAATTAATTAGATGATTGACTTTCCAAACAACTAATTAATTGGCTGATTGACTTTCCAAACAAATTAGTCGGCTGATTGACTTTCCAAACAAATTAATTGTCCGATGGACTTTCCAAACAATCAATTAATTGGCTGATTGACTTTCCAATTTCATACCAATTAATTAGCTAATTTACTTACCTATTTTACAGTCTTTTCTTCAACCATTGATGCGAACCTCAACCGACATGCATTAAGACCCAACAAACAGTATTGGGATACTTGCCCAAGAAAGCTAAAATCTGGATTTTTGATAGGAAACCCCAACTCAACATTTATAAATGAAATGCAAGCCAATAGTATAAAGTAACAAACCTCCCAATGATTATAATTAAATCAAAAATTGAAGGCATAAAATTTGAACGCTACAAGGAAGTAAAGCAGTCAACTAATTTGTCTTGAAAGTCAATCAGCCAACTAATTGGTTTTCTGGAGAGTCAATCGGCCAACTAATTGGTTGTTTGGAAAGTCAATCGGTCAACTAATTGGTTGTCTTGAAAGTCAATCGACCAACTAATTGGTTGTGAGAATGTGGCTAGTAAGTTGGAGTGTTTATTATTTGTCTCCCAAGCTTGTGTGGGAATTGCTAAGTGTTTAATGTCCTTGTCTCCCATGCTAGCTATATATATCTCACCATTGTAAGAGCTAAATTGATGGAATAGAAATTAAATAAAAATGTAAGGTTTTGTTTCTTCGTTGGTTCTTTAGAGAACTTGCGAACTAAACAAGGATTCTTCCTTGTCGCGTTCAAATTTTATACCTTCGGTTCATGATTAAGCTATAGTCATTGGGTCGAGGTATGCTACTTTATACCTTCGGTTCATGATACAATTTTAATCATTGGGTCAAGGTTTGTTACATAAACCATAAACTTTCGGTTTGTGTTTCATTTATAAACGTTGAGTCGGGGTTTCCTAACCAAATCTGAATATTAGCTTTCTTGGACAAGTATTCCAATATTAATTGTTGGGTTTCAACATGTGTTGGTTGAGGTTCACATCAATTATGGTAAGTATTCCAATATTGTTTGTTGGTCTCAATGCATATCAATTGAGATTTGCATCATTTGGTCACTATTTTATCTGTTGTTTCTTGTTACTATCCTATCTTGTTACGTTTGTGTTCATTATTCATTGTTCTTATTTTGTAATGTGTACCAAGTAGGAAAAAAAAAAAAAGGAGACGTCAAAAAAAGAAAAGAAAGCAAACAATAAAAATAAAAAGGTAGTATTGAAGTAACAGATACTATCATTTGGTTCTTATCAAAGTTAGCTTTATTTTATTTTCTTGAATCCCAACTTTTGTCATTTCTCTCAAAAAAAGAAACAAAAATATGATTTTCTTCCTCTTCCTTTGATTTGGTTTTCTGATAGTATTTTCTTGTCTTCAGTATTGGTTTAAATACTACAAGTTGAGTTTCTTGATCAAGTTTATTAGTTCAATAGTTTGGAAAAGGGAAACTACGAGTGGAAAAAGGTAAGAGGGTATGAGACTAATATCTGGAAAAAGCCAATTTAAGAGTGAAACACGAGTGTGAGTGACATAATTTGAGTGCAAATATGTGAGGGAGTGTTGTGAGGAATTATTTCTAACATTTTTTCTATAGTTTAAAAAAAGAAAGTCTTCCAGAGGTGACACATCAAAGAAAGAAGGAAGGGACGAGTTGTCTTTTATGTTGCAGGAAATACAACAAATATATGCATGAACATAGTGTTTAATGAGATTCAAGATATGATAGATAGGCAAGACGTTGTTATTGCTACTTGGCGTGAGGGGCGTCCCCAAAGAGTCCCTAATGCTAGAAGGCAAGAAAGGCGTGCGCACATCGATGATTCTGATAGCAATCACGAGGATGAGTTTGAAGATGAAAAGGATCAAGCTTCATTGAACGGTGAGGGAAGGGTTGTGCCAAGGGGAGAAAGGTGTTGTATAAGTTTCCGAAGAGATCTGAGATGGTGAGATGGGACTGACAGAAACCTAGGAAAAATCAAAATGAAGATAACATCGTTCCAAGGAAAAAATGATCCTGAAGCATACTTGAAATGGGAAAAGAAAGTGAAGTTGATTTTTGAGTCCACACTCTAAGGATGAAAAAGGTAAAACTCGTTGTCATTAAGTTTACTGACTATGCTATTATATGGTGGGATCAACTTGTGAAAAACAGGAGGAGAAACCATGAGAGGTCTATTGAGATGTGGGAGGAAATGAAGACCATCATGAGGAGGCGGTTTGTCCCTAGTCACTACTATAGGGACTAGTATCAGAAATTACAAAGTCTTACGCAAGGTTATAGGAGCATGGATGACAACTACAAGGATATGGAAATCGCCATGATTCGAGCTAATGTAGAGGAGGATAGGGAAGCTACCAGGTTTTTGAATGGGCTGAATTTGGACATTGTCAACATGGTGGAGTTGCAACATGGTGTACATGGCAATAAAGGTGGAACGACAGCTTAAAAGGAAAGGAACTCGGTCATTTCAAAATTCGGGCTCCTCTACTTCATGGAGGTCAAATTGGAAGAAAGATGAAGGAGCTTTGAAGGAAAAAATCGAACCACCAAAAAGGAGAGATGAAGTTCCCAATGTCAAAAAAGGTAAAACTAAATCCCGAACTCTTAATTATGATATTAAGTGCTTTTGTTGTTTAGGAGTAGGTCACATAGCTTCACAATGTCCAAATAAGAGGACCATGATCGCACGTGTTGATGGAGAGGTGGAAACCGAAAGCAAGAGTGATGATGACCAAATGCCACTACCTAAGGATACTTGCGATGATGATATGGAGTATCCGGTGGAGGGTGAGTCACTTGTGGCTAGGCATGCTTTAAGTGCCCAAGTTAAAGAAGATGACATGGAAACAAAAAAGGGAGAACATTTTTCATACAAGATGCCACGTCAATAACAAGGTGTGTGTTGACTTTTTGTGTCTAATTCTTGTTTTGATGCGGACAAAGCATATGTTTCTTATGTGTGTATTTAGCATATGAACAGGTCCATTAATTTTACACACACATAAGTAAACGATGATGGAAGCTTGCAGGACTTAAAACTGATTGCATTCTATGAAGTCAGAAGAGAAAAAATATGAAGAAGACATTTATTTCTTCTTGTAATTGGATTTATTTTTATTATTTGGTTTTCAATAACGCATGCATCTGCATGATATGGTTATTTGCTCAGACATGACCATAGATTGACCATTGGGAGTCACAGGACTATAGAGTGACTTTAGGGATTTGGTCGACCGACATCAGATTTTTGGAGTTAACTCTCAAAGACCATAATTGACTTTAGGTCCCAAAATATCACATGAAAAGTGCCCTATAACTTAGAAGTTATAATTATGTGAATAGGGGCGACTTTGAATAAAAATTTGGACTTAAATGCACAATTTTAATATGCTCGGTCAACCGAACCTGAACCTACATAAACTTTCGGTCGACTGAACCTTTCAGGGTCAACAATTGACTATTCGGTCGACCACTTTTAAAATGACCTTGCACCGCATGGTCGACACCTGGGTAATTTCCAACACTCTAATCAACTGACCTCTTTGTTGAAATTTGATCTGGTCGACCGAACATCAAAATTTGGTCAACCGAACATGCCCTTGTCGACCGAACCTTGGAGGGTTCAAAATTGCCTTAAGTCGACCAGAACCTTAGTTCAAAAATGTCACAGTCGACCGAACTTGTCAATATGGTCGACCGAAAAACTCTCGGGTTGAAATTTTTTAAAAGGGCAAAAACTTCATTAACTTTTAATTAAACTTTTCCAAAATACCGAGGGTATCCCCAATGGTCATAATTTTCAAAAAATCTATAAATGCCCCATCATAACTCCAGATAAGTAATTTTGATTAACTCTAAATTCTCTCTAAACCTTTATTAATCAAAGTTCCCCCAAAACCAATTTTTATTGATAAAATCATTCTTTTGGAGCAAAATGTTTTATACAAATCTCTCCCACTCTCTTTCATGCATTTATTTCAAAATCATTTTTGAGGAGAGTGTTTTATTTAGGGTATTTTATTTGCACATACTCCCATTTGGCACTTAATCTTTGAAAAATATTTTTGAGAGTATATTGCTTAGGTTTTCTCCCGGCAATTTTTTTGTTTTGAGAGTATATTGCTTAGCTTTTCTCCTGCTTATTTTTTGATAAATATATTTGGGTGAAAATTATTTAGAGCACAAATATTTTTCTTGAGCTTACTTCAAATTCCCTAAACATTTTTATTAGAAAAAATCTTTGTTGGAAAACATAATAATCATTTTGATATTTTCATATGTTTTATTTGTGCATTAATTATTTAGATAAGCACCCTTACTCTACAGAGTATATTTTATATCATTAGAGAGTGCATTTTTTAGAGCTTAAACATGAACATCTTTACTCGTATTTTCATAAGCATACAAAAATGATTTTTATTGTATTGATTGGGTTCAGCCCAGAATTGAACTGGGGAGTCTCAGCCCCATAAGTGAGACCGATACCTAGAATTGAACTGGGGAGTTTCAGCCCTATAAGTGTGACTGGTTCAGTTCAGCCCAAAAATTAAACAAGGGGTTTTCCTCGCCCTGTAAGGAGAGGACGTAAACGACTTCTGCTCCGCACATTTAAGTGAGCAGGGATTGTGACCTTAAGGGGTATGCCCACGGTGGGAACGTAAGCTGGTTTGGCCGAACCTCGGTAACAAATATCATGTCTTTCTCTCCCTTTCTCTCCCTTTGCATGAACACATTTAAATTAAATGATACTGCACACGTGTATGCCTGCACTCACAGTTTAATTATTTTACATACACATTTGTATTATGAATGAAATATGATATGTGGTGAATTGGCGTAAATTCTTAATTTAGCCAAAATGTTTTAAAACTCAATTCACCCCCCCCCCTCTTAGGATCACATGAATTCCAATAGTATATTATGATCATTGATGGGGGGAAGTTGTACTAATTTGGCTAGCACTACTTTAGCTTAAAAATTGAATTTATTTACCCTGAAACTCCCTAGATGGATAAGTTGCAGTGGTTGAATGATTATGGGGAGGTTAAGGTAATAGGAAAGTGCTAATTTCTTTTTCAATTGGGAAGTGCAAGAATGAAGTACGTTGTGATGTTGTTCCAATGCATGCGGGTCACATTTTATTGGACAGATCGTGACAATTGATAGGAAGGTCACTCATAACAGGTTCAGGAATAGGCATTCTTTTGTAAAAGACAATAAAACTCTTATACCGTTGACTCCAAGACAAGTGTATGAAGATCAAATGAAATTGAAAAGAGAGAATAAGTTAAAAAAAATATGAGACCGAGAGTTCAAAAAAGGATGATGAAAAAGAGAGTGAAAGAAAAAAAGCGAGTGAAAAGAAAAAAGATAGTAAAAAGAAAAGACAGAGTGAAAATAAAAAAGAGAGTGAAGACAATGAGATAAAAACAAAAAAAAAAAATTGATTTTTTATGCTAAGGCAAGTATCGATGCGGAGTTGATGGTAAAGGGACACATGAGAGAGAATATGAGTCTGTGCACTGTACCGGTGCTACTTGTGCCATCAGTGTTGAATGCAGCGCTATCAATAACATTACGATAAAGTATAGACATCCCATTCTTAGGCTAGATGACTTGTTGGATGAATTGCATGGGTTATGTATTTTCACAAAAATTGATTTGAAAAGTAGATATCATCAAATTAGGATGAAAGAGGGTTTAGGGTTTAGGGTGGTGATGAATGGAAAATTGCCTTTAAAACTAAATATGGATTGTATGAATGGTTGGTAATGTCTTTCGGTCTAACTAATGCACCAAGTACATTCATGAGGTTAATGAATGCATTGCGTGTGTTTATAGGCAGATTTGTTGTGGTATATTTTGATGATATTTTGGTGTATAGTAAGAGCTTAGATGAGCATATTGATCATTTGTATTGTGTGCTTGATGTCTCAAGGAAAGAAAAACTATATGTCAATTTAAAGAGATGTTCCTTTTTCTTGGATAATGTTGTGTTTCTTGGCAATGTTGTTAGCCGAAAGGACTAGTGGTCGATGTGGAAAAGGTGAAGGCTATCGAGGAATGGCCCACACCTAAGTCAATCACGAAGGTAAGAAGTTTTCATGGTTTGGCTAGTTTTTAACAGCAATTTGTCAAAGATTTTAGTACATTAGCCGCACCACTTACTGAAATTGTTAAAGAAAGGTTATAGGGTGTTCCTTTATTAGCATTACCTGATTTTTCTAAAAACTTTTTTAGATTGAGTGTGATGCCTCAAGAATATGTATTGGATGTGGGAGATGTAGCCAATAGGCTATTTAGTTGAAAGCTAAATGGGGCAACTTTGAACTACCCAACATATGAGAAGGAGCTTTATGCAATTGGTGTGATAATTGGAGACTTGGCAATATTACCTTTGGCCTGAAGAATTTGTCATACATACCAACCATGAGTCCTTGAAGCACTTGAAAGGACAAGGTAAGTTGAATAGAAGACATGCCAAGTGGATGGAATTCATTGATACCTTCCCTTATGTAATCAAATACAAACAAGGTAAAGACAATATTGTGGTTGATGCATTATCAAGAAGGTATGTCCTTGTCTCTACTTTAAATGCAAAGTTATTGGGATTTAAATATGTTAAGGACTTGTATGCTAACGATGTCTTTGCTAGTGTGTGTGGAGCGTGTGAGAAGGCAGTGTTTGGTAAGTTCTATAGACTAGATGGGTACTTGTTTAGAGATTATAGACTTTGTGTGCCTGATAGTTCTATGCGTGAGTTTCTTGTGTGTGAAGCACATGGAAGTGGTTTGAGGTGGTTAGATGTGTTGCATGAACATTTTTTTTTTTTACCAAAAAGGAAACATGATGTGGAGAGATTTTGTGCTAGATGTGTTACATGCAAGCAGGCCAAATCTAGAGTTTTACCAAGTGCGCATTGGGTAGATCTATGAACTTTGTTTTAGGCTTGCCTAGGTCCAGGATAGGTAGGGAGTCGATTTTTGTGGTTCTTGATAGGTCTTCTAAGACGGCACATTTCATATCTTGTGGAGAAAGTTAGGAACTAAATTGTTGTTTTCAACTGCTTGTCACCCCCAAACAGATGGACAAGCTGAGGTAGTGAATAGAACTTTATCTACTTTGTTGTGTACTATAATTTAGAAAAACTTGAAAATTTGGGAGGATTGTTTTCCATTTATTGAGTTTGCATATAATCGGAGTGTTCATTCTTTATGAGAATCAATAAGCACCATTAAAGGATCGATTGCATGTTCTAGTTGGGTCTATCACTAGATCGAGATCCAAAACGATCAAAGAAGCACTTAATGGGTTGATTCAAGATATTTGGGCTTATTAAAAAATGGGACACTCCAAACTTGGCCCAATGAAGGATGAAGGCGTGATAAACTTAAACCAAGTTTTATTTTTTATTTTTTATGGAGTTGATCTTGCTTAATTGGGCATGAGTTTCCAGATAACCAATTAATTGGTCAGTTGACTTTCTAGGAAAATTAGTTGTCCAATTGACTTTCCAGACAAATTAGTTGGCCGATTGACTTTCTAGACTACCAATTAATTGGCCAATTGACTTTCTAGACAAATTAGTTGGCCGATTGACTTTCCAGACAAAGTAGTTGGCCGATTCACTTTTCGGACCAATTAGTTGGCCAGTTGACTTTCTAGGCAAAAGTAGTTGATTTACTTACCTATTTTGTGGTCTTTTCTTCAGCCATGCTTTTACAAATAGCATGCACTTATTGTAATGAACATCATGGAATAGAACACTAAATAAAAATGTGAGATTTTGTTGCTTCTATTGGTTCTCCAGAGATCTTGAGAACTTATCAAGGATTCTTCCTTGTGGAGTTTAAATTTTATACCCTTAGTTCGTTATTTAATTATAATCATAGGGTCGAGGTTTGTTACTTTATACCTTCTGTTCGTGATTTAATTATAATCATTGGGTCAAGGTTTGCTACATAAACCTTCGGTTTGCATTTCATTTATAAACATTGGGTTGAGGTTTTCAATCCAAACTTTGAATTTTAGCTTTCTTGGGCAAATATTCCAATATTGGTTGTTGGGTTTCAACGCGTGTTGGTTGAGGTTCGCATCATTTGACAAGTATTCCAATATTGTTCATTGGGTTTCAACGCGTGTCGATTGGGGTTCGCATCATTTGTACCAAGTAGGAAAAAAAAAGGCGTCAAAAAATAAAATAGAAAAAAAAAAAGAAAAAAGAGGAGGCTTCAAAAAAAAAAAAAAAAAAAGGAGCCAACAAAAAAAGAAAAGAAAAAAGACAGAAAAAAGAAGAAAAAAAAGGTGATATTGAAGCAATGAATACTATCATTTGGTACTTATTATTATTATTATTATTATTATTATTATTATTGGACATCTTCCGTTGATTCATTGTTTCTATAATATTATCTTGTTGTCGATATTGATTTAAAATACTACACGACTTCGAGGACGAATCCTTTTGAAGATAGGGGGAATGATGAGAATCAATAAGCACCATTAGGAACCATTGCATGTTTTAGTTGGGATTATCACTAGAGTGAGATCCAAGAAGATCAAAAAAGCACTTAATGGGCCAATTCAAGATATTTGGGCTTATTCAAAAATGAAACACTCCAAGCTCGGCCCAAAGAAAGATGAAGGTGTAATAAAATGAAACCAAGTATTTTTTTTATGGAGTTGATCTTGCTTGATTGGGCGTGACTTTGTAGACAATCAATTAATTGGTCGATTCACTTTTTAGGCAAATTAGTTGGCCAATTGACTTTCCAAACAAATTAGTTGTCTGATTGACTTTCCAGACAACCACTTAATTGGCCGATTGACTTTCTAGACCAATAAGTTGGCCGATTGACTTTGCAGATAACCAATTAATTGGCCGATTGACTTTCTGGACCAATTAGTTGGCCAGTTGACTTTCCAAGAAAAAGTAGTTTATTTACTTACTTATTTTGTGGTCTTTTCTTCAGTTGTACTTTATAAATAGCATGCACTTATTGTAATGAACATCATGGAATAGAACACTTAATAAAAATGTGAGGTTTTGTTGCTTCTGTTGGTTCTTCAGAGAACTTAAGAACTTATCAAGGATTCTTCCTTGTGGAGTTTAAATTTTATACCTCTGGTTCATGATTTAATTATAATCATTAGGTCGAGGTTTGTTACTTTATACCTTTGGTTCATGATTTAATTATAATCATTGGGTCAAGGTTTGTTTCTTTAATTATCAATTGGGCCTATCACTAGGTCGAGATCTAAGAAGATCAAAGAAGCACTTAATGGCTGATTCAAGATATTTGAGCTTATTCAAAAATGGGGCACTCTAAACTTGGGTGTAATTTCCTTTGCAATTAATTGGCCTGTTGACTTTTCAGACAAATTAGTTGGCCGATTGACTTTCCAGGAAAATTAGTTGGCCGATTGACTTTCCAGGAAAATTAATTGACCGATTGACTTTTTAGATAAATTAGTTGGCTGATTGACTTTTCAGACAAATTAGTTGGCTGATTTACTTACCTATTTTGTAGTCTTTTCTTTAGTCATGCTTTATAAATAACATGCACATCATTGAATAGGATCATTGAATAAAAATGTGAGGTTTTGTTGCTTTCGTTGGTTCTTCAGAGAACTTGAAAACTTATCAAGGATTCTTCCCTGTGGAGTTCAAATTTTATACCTTTGGTTCATGATTTAATTATAATCATTGGGTTTGAGGTTTGTTACTTTATACCTTTGGTTCATGATTTAATTATAATCATTGGGTCAAGGAACTACATAAATATTTAGTTTGCGTTTCATTTATAAATGTTGGTTCAAGGTTTTCTGTCCAAAATATGAATTTTAGCTTTCTTGGGCAAGTATTCCAATATTGGTTGTTGGGTTTCAACACTTGTCGATTGTGGTTTGCATCATTTGACAAGTATTCCAATATTGTTCGTTGGGTCTCAGCACGTGTCGATTGAGGTTGGCATCAATTGGACGGGGCTTTTGGAAGTGCGTTTGAATAAATATGTGATTTGAAAAAAGTTGAAGGTATGTTGGAGCACAGGTTAAGGAGATATAGGTGCCAAATGAAAGGAGTACGAAGGAGCATAACTTTGAAAAATGAATGCAAATGATGCAAACCTCAATCGACATAAGTAGAGATCCAACAATCAATATTGGAATACTCACCAAATGATGTGAACCTCAACGAAACTCGTTGAAACCAACAATCAAGATTGGAATACTTGCCCAAGAAAGCTAAAATTCATATTTTTGATAGAAAACCCCGACCCAACGTTTATAAATGAAACGCAAATCGTAGGTATAAGTAAAAAAACCTTGAGTCAATCATTATAATTGAATCGTGAACCAAAGGTATAAAGTAACAAATCTCGACCCAATGATTACAATTAAATTACGAACCAAAGGTATAAAATTTAAATGCCACAAGGAAGAATCCTTGATAAGTTTACAAGTTCTAGGAAGAACCAATAGAAGAAACAAAACCTCACATTTTTATTCAATCTTCAAGTCAGGCCTACAAGTCTATTTATAAAACCCCTCCATTTAAATTTAAATTCAAATTCAAATTCAAATTTAAATTCAAATAACGTAACCTATTTTCTTATAGCTAATAAACATAAAATAGGGCGCATGCATACTTATTGAAATAAAAAGTCTACACTAACACTAGGCTATGTCGCCCCCTACTGTAGCTTGCATGTCACACATCCTAGATCAAATGAATGCAACAAGGAACTATCACGTGTAAGAACATGACCTAGACTAAATGTATTTAACAAGGAGCCATTACGTGTACGTGACCTAGATTAAATGAATGTAACCAGGAGCAATTAATTCTGAAAACTCAGTTTGGATTAATTTCACGCAACCAAGAGAACTACATACAAGAATAAAAATATGGATTAAAATGAATACAACCAATGGCCACTACATCTAAGAACATGACACGAATTAAATGAATGCAACTAGGAGCCATTGCATGTAACAATGACATGGGTTAAATGAGTGCAATCAGGAGTACTTACATTATTGAAACAAGATTTGGATTAAATGGATGCAACTAGAGGCCATTAGGTATAGGAATATTACTTGGATTAAACGAAAGCAACCAAGAGTCATCACACGTAAGTACATGACCTGACAAAAGGAATGCCTCTAGGAATATGTGCAAAAACTTTATACCTTGATTGATTTTATGCAACCAAGAGCCATTAGTGCAAAAAATGACCCAGATTAAATGAATGCACCTTGGAGTCATTACATATAAGAACACAACTTGGATTAAATAAATCCAATAAGGAACCATTATGTTTAAGAATACAACCTGGACTAAATGAATGAAACTCGAAGCCATTACTTTCTAGGAACACAACCTAGATTAAATAAATGCAACTCGGAGCCATTACGTGTAAGTGCACAACCTGGATTAAATGAATATGACCAGGAGCCATTATTTGTAAGAATGGATTAAATAAGCAAATAGGAGTCATTAGGGCAAGAACACGATTTGGATTAGATGAATTCTGCAAGAAGCTATTGCATGTAAGAAGACCACCTCAAATAAATTCACGCAACAAAGAGTCGTACATCGAACCGTACCCGACAAAGAAAAATGTGTATTGTACATCGAACCATACCTGACATTGACAAATGTGCACTATACATCGAAGCACACCTGACATCGAACCTACCCGACATTGAAAAGCATGTATCATTCATCGAACTGTACCCGACATAAAAAACGTGAATCATACACCAGATCATACTCTACAATGAATCATACCCGACATCAAAGAACGTGTACATCGAATTGTACTTGACATTGAAAAACATGCACCAAACATCAATTTGTACCTGCAGAAAAAGGAAAAAAAAAAAAAAAGAAGGGGCATAACTTTGTAAAATGAATGGAGTTGGACCCCAACTTTTGGCAATGAGCTTGTGTTGAAGAAATATGCGATTTGAAAAAAACATAAGGTACTTTTCCTGATGGAATAAAAACGAAGGGGTATAACTTTTTAAAATGAGTTGGACCCTAAATTTTGCGAGTGAATTTATTTTGAGAAAATATGATTTTTTTTTTAAAATAAAAATAAAGAGTTACATCGGAGATCGAGGTGAGGATAGGTCCCCTTGGAAAAAGCATGAAAAAAATTGATTGGAGTCCTTTTACGATGGCATTGGTCTCGAAATACTAAGCGGAATGAAAAAAAAATGCATGAAACAAAGTTTGGAACACAAAGTTAGGAAGGAAAAGAAAAAAGATAAATAAATGAATGCAACCAGGATCCATTACATGTAAGAATAGAAGTTGGAGTAAATGAATGTAAAGTGGAGCTGTAACGATTAAGAACACCACTTGGATTAAATGAATGTAACCTTTGGCCATTATGCGTAAGAACACAACTTGGAATAAATAGATGCAAGTAGGAGCCACTGCTTATAAGAACACAGCTTAGATTGTCAAATCAAGGAGCCTTTATGTGTTGGAACACTACTTGGATTTGCATGCAACTAGGAGTCATTATATGTATGGACACGACCTAGGTTATATGAATGCAACTAGGAGCCAATAGGTGTGAGAACATGCCAATTAAATGCAACAAGAAGCCATTACATATAACACATGCATTGAGACCCAACAAACATTGGAATACTTGCCAAATGATGCGAACCTCAACCGACACGCATTAAAATACAACAATCAATATTGGAATGTTTGCCTAAGAAAGCTAAAATTTAGATTTTAGGATAGAAAAACATTTATAAATTAAACACGAACCGAAGGTATAAAGTAACAAACCTTGACCCAATGATTATAATTAAATCATGAATCGAAGGTATAAAGTGACAAACTTCAACCCAATGATTATAATTAAATCATGAAACGAAGATATAAAATTTGAACATCATAAGGAAAAATCCTTGATAAGTTCACAAGTTCTTTGAAGAACCAAGAAAAAACAAACTCTCACATTTTTATTCCATCATGTCTTTGTTCTTATAATGAGAAGGCTATTTATAGGCATAGTCTGGGAGACAAAGCATTAAACACTTCCAACAACTCTTTAAAAACTCTCAACCTAACACAATTAATAATAACCCAACTTACAAAGACACACACTTGCAAGCAAACAAGTTGTCTTACTCTTATTATAAAAATTTTCAACAAAGACATGCACATGCAAGAAAATAAGTTGCCTTGAAAGATTTAAGTCAAAAAATTCAAATCTCATATTTGAATAGCATACCATTATTTAGAGATATGCATTTAAGCAAGATCACCTCTATGAAAAACTTGGATTAAGTTTATTAAGCCTTTATATTTCTTTGGGCCAAGCTTGGTGATGAGAATCAACAAGCACCATTAAAGGATCCATTGCATGTTCTTGTTGGGCCTATCACAAGAGCGAGATCCAAAAAGATCAAAGAAGCACTTCATGGGATGATTCAAGATATTTGGGCTTATTCAAAAACGGGGCACTCCAAGCTTGGCCTAAAGAAAGATGAAGGATTAATAAACTTAATCCAAGTTTTTGATGGAGCTAATGTTGCTTAATGGCTGTAATCTCCTTATTAATGGTGTGCTATTCAATTATGGGATTCGAATTTTTGGCTTTTTGTCTTTACATTTAATTTGTAATTTGTAAGACAGCTTAGCTTGCATGGGTTTTTAGTAAGTTGTGAGAGTCATTAATATGTCTAGTAATTTGGTATATTTAATGTCCTGTTCTCCCATGCTTGTGTTGCAATTGCTAAGTATTTAATGTCCTTGTCTCCCATGCTTGTGTGGGAATTGTTAAGTGTTTAATATTCTTGTCCCCCATGCAAGCTATTTGGTTTAAGGTTTAGGGTTTAGGGTTTAGGGCTTAGGGTTTAGGGTTTAGGGTTTAGGGTTTAGGGTTTAGGGTTATAGGGTTTAGGGTTTAGGGTTTCGGGTTTAAGGTTTAGGGTTTGGGGTTAGGGTTTGGGGTTAGGGTTTAGGGTTTAGGGTTTAGGGTTTGGGGTTAGGGTTTAGGGTTTAGTGTTTAGTATTTAGGGTTTAGGGTTTAGGGTTTAGGGTTTAGGGTTTAGGGATTAGGTGTTTAGGTTTTAGGGTTTAGGTTTTTGGGTTTAGAGTTTAGGGTTTAGGTTTCTTAAGGTCTAGGGTTTAGGGTTTAGGGTTTATGGTTTAAAGTTAGGGTTTTGGGTTTAGTGTTTAGGGTTTAGGGTTTAAGGTTTAGGGTTTAGGTGTTTAGATTTTTGGGTTTAGGATTTAGGGTTTAGGGTTTAAAATTTGGGGTTTAGGGTTTAGGGTTTTTAATTTTCGGTTTAGGGTTTAGGGTTTAGGGTTTATTGTTTTAAGGTTTATAGTTTTAGGGTTTAGGATTTAGGGTTTAGGGTTTAGGGTTAAGGTTTAGGGTTTAGGGTTTAGGGTTTAAGGTTTAGGGTTAGGGTTTAGGGTTTAAGGTTTAGGGTTTAGGGTTTAGGGTTTAGGGTTTTAGGTTTTAGGGTTTATGTTTTAGGGTTTAGGGTTTAGGGTTTAGGGTTTTTGATTTAGGGTTTAGGGTTTAGAGTTTAATGTTTAGTGTTTAGTATTTAGGTTTTAGGATTTAGGTTTTAGGGTTTAGGGTTTAGGGTTTAGGGTTTAGGGTTTAGGGTTTAGGGTTTTTGTTTTAGGGTTTAGGGTCTAGGGTTTAGGGTTTTAGGGCTTAGGGTATGGGGTTTAGGGTTTAGGATTTTGGGTTAGGGTTTAGGGTTTTGGGTTTTGGGTTTTGGGTTTGGGTTTAGGTGTTTAGGTTTTAGGGTTAAGGTTTTAGGGTTTAGGGTTTAGGGTTTGGGGTTTAGGGTTTAGGGTTAGGGTTTTGGTTTTACGGTTTAGGGTTTAAAGTTTATGGTTTAGGGTTAAGGATTTAGGGTTTAGGGTTTTTGATTTAGGGTTTAGGGTTTAGGGTTTAGGGTTTTAGGGTTTTAGGGTTTAGGGTTCAGGGTTTTGGGTTTTGGGTTGGGGTTTAGGGCATAGTGTTTAGAGTTTAGGGTTTAGGGTCTAGGTGTTTTGGTTTAAAGGTTTAGGGTCTACGACTTAGGGTTTATGATTTAGGGTTTAAGGTTTAGGGTTTTGGGTTTAGGGTTTAGGGTTTAGGGTTTAGAGTTAAGGTTTCGGGTTTAGGGTTTTGGGTTTAGGGTTTAGGTTTTAGGGTTTGGATTTAGGGATTAGGGTTTACGATTTAGGGTTTTAGGGTTTAAAGTTTAGTGTTTTAGGGTTTAGGTTTTTAGGGTTTAGGGTTAGGGCTTAGGTCTTAGTGTTTAGGGTTTAGGGTTTAGGGTTTAGGGTTTGGGGTTTAGGTGTTTAGGTTTTAGGGTTTAGGCTTTAGAATTCAGGCTTTAGGGTTTTGGGTTTTTTATTTAGGGCTTAGGGTTTAGGGTTTACGGTTTAGTGTTTAGTATTAAGGGTTTAGGGTTTAGGGTTTAGAGTTTTGGGTTTAGGGTTTAAGGTTTAGGGTTTAGTGTTTTGGGTTTAGGGTTTAGGGTTTAGGGTTTGGGTTTAGGGTTTGGGGTTAGGGTTTAGGATTTAGTTTTTAGTTTTTAGGGTTTAGGGTTTAGGGTTTAGGGATTAGATGTTTAGGTTTTAGTGTTTAGGTTTTAGGGTTTAGAGTTTAGGGCGTAGGTTTCTTAGGGTCTACGGTTTAGGGTTTAGGGTTTAGGGTTTAGGGTTTAGGGTTGAGGTTTAGGGTTTATGGTTTAGAGTTAGAGTTTAGGATTCAGGGTTTCGGTGTTTAGGTTTTTGGGCTTAGGTTTTAGGGTTTAGGGTTTTGAATTTAGGGTTTAGGGTTTTGGATTTTGTGTTTAGGGTTTAGGGTTTAGGACTTTAGGGTTTAGGGTTTAGTGTTTTAGGGTTTAGAGTTTTAGGTTTTAGGGTTTAGGGTTCAGGGATTGGGTTTAGGGTTTAGTGTTTAGTGTTTAGGTTTTAGGTTTTAGGGTTTAGGGTTTTAGGTTTTAGGGTTTAGGTTTTAGGGTTTAGGGTTTTTGATTTAGGGTTTAGGGTTTAAGGTTTAATGTTTAGTGTTTAGTATTTTGGGTTTAAGTTTTAGGGTTTAGGGTTTAGTGTTTACGGTTTATGGTTTAGCGTTTAGGGTTTAGGGTTTAGGGTATAGGTGTTTAGGATTTTGGCTATAGGTTTTAGGGTTTAGGGTTTAGGGTTTTGGGTTTAGGGTCTGGGGTTTTGGATTCAAGGTTTGGGGTTTTGGGTTTAGGGTTTTAGGGTTTAGGGTTTTAGGCTTTAGGGCTTGGGATTTAGGGTTACGGTTTAGGGTTTTTGATTTAGGGTTTGGGGTTTAAGGTTTAGGGTTTAGGGGCTAGGGTTTAGGTGTTTAGGTTTTAGGGTTTAGGGTTTAGGGTTTAGGGTTTAGGATGGGTTAGGGTTTTGGGTTTAGGGATTAGGGTTTACGGTTTAGGGTTTAGCGTTTAGGGTTTAGAGTTAGGGTTTAGGGTTTAGTGTTTAGGGTTTTGGGATTAGGGTTTAGGGTTTAGTGTTTAGGTGTTTAGGTTTTATGGTTTAGGTTTTAGGGTTTTGGGTTTAGGGTTTAGGGTTTGGGGTTTAGGGTGAGGGTTTAGGGCTTGGGTTTTTGATTTAGGGTTAAGGGTTTAGGGTTTAGGTTTTATGGTTTAGATGTTTAGGTTTTAGGATTTAGTTTTTAGGGTTTAGGGTTTAGTGTTTAGGGTTTGGGGTTTTGGATTTAATGATTAGTGTTTGGGGTTTAGGGTTTAGGGTTTAGCGTTTAGAGTTATGGTTTTGGGTTTAGTGTTTAGGGTTTAGGGTTTAGGGTTTAGGGTTTAGGGTTTGGAGTTAGGGTTTAGGGTTTAGCGTTTAGGGTTTAGGGATTAGTTGTTTAGATTTTAGGGTTTAGGTTTTTGGGTTTAGAGTTTAGGGTTTAGGTTTCTTAAGGTCTAGGGTTTAGGGTTTAGGGTTTATGGTTTAAAGTTAGGGTTTTGGGTTTAGTGTTTAAGGTTTAGGGTTTAGGGTTTAGGGTTTAGGGTTTAAGGTTTTGTGTTTAGGTGGTTAGGTTTTTGGGTTTAGGATTTAGGGCTTAGGGTTTAAAATTTGGGGTTTAGGGTTTAGGGTTTTTGATTTTGGGTTTAGCGTTTAGGGTTTAGGGTTTAGGTTTTTAAGGTTTATAGTTTTAGGGTTTAGGGTTTAGGGTTTAGGGTTAGTGTTTAGGGTTTAGGGTTTAGGGTTTGGGTTTAGGTTTTGGGTTTAGGGTTTAGGTTTTAGGGTTTATGTTTTAGGGTCCAGGGTTTAGAGTTTGGGGTGTTTGATTTAGGGTTTAAGATTTAGAGTTTAATATTTAGTGTTTAGTATTTAGGTTTTAGGATTTTGGTTTTAGGGTTTAGGGTTCAGGGTTTAAGGTTTAGGCTTTAGGGTTTAGGGTTTTTGATTTAGGGTTTAGGGTTTAGGGTTAGTGTTTAGGGTTTAGGGTTTAAGGTTTGGGGTTTAGGGTTTGGGTTTAGGGTTTAGGGTTTAGGGTTTTAGGTTTTAGGGTTTATGTTTTAGGGTCCAGGGTTTAGAGTTTGGGGTGTTTGATTTAGGGTTTAAGATTTAGAGTTTAATATTTAGTGTTTAGTATTTAGGTTTTAGGATTTTGGTTTTAGGGTTTAGGGTTCAGGGTTTAAGGTTTAGGGTTTAGGGTTAGGGTTTTTGATTTAGGGTTTAGGGTCTAGGGTTTTATGTTCTTTTATTTTAGGGTTTTAGGGCTTTTTTTTTTCGATTTTAGGTTCGTTTTTTTAGGGTTTTAGGGCTTAGGGTATGGGGTTAGGGTTTAGGATTTTGGGTTTATGGTTTAGGTGTTTAGGTTTTAGGGTTAAGGTTTTAGGGTTTAGGGTTCAGGGTTTGGGGTTCAGGGTTTGGGGTTAGGGTTTTGGTTTTACGGTTTAGGGTTTAAAGTTTAGGGTTTGGGGTTAAGGATTTAGGGTTTAGGGTTTAGGGTTTAGGGTTTTAGGGTTTAGGGTTCTGGGTTTAGGGCTTAGGGTTAGGGTTTAGGGCTTAGGGTTAGGGTTTAGGGCATAGTGTTTAGGGTTTAGGGTTTAGGGTCTAGGTGTTTTGGTTTTAGGGTTTAGGGTCTACGGCTTAGGGTTTAGGATTTTGGGTTTAGGGTTTAGTGTTTTGGGTTTAGGGTTTTAGGGTTTAGGGTTTAGGGTTAGGGTTTTGGGTGTAGGGTTTTAGGTTTAGGGTTTAGGTTTTAGGGTTTGGATTTAGTGATTAGGGTTTACGGTTTTGGGTTTTAGGGTTTAAAGGTTAGTGTTTTAGGGTTTAGGTTTTTAGGGTTTAGGGTTAGGGCTTCGGTCGTAGTTTTTAGGGTTTAGGGTTTAGGGTTTAGGGTTTAGGGTTTGGGGTTTAGGTGTTTAGGTTTTAGGGTTTAGGCCTTAGAATTCAGTCTTTAGGGTTTAGGGTTTTTTGTTTTGGGCTTAGAGTTTAGGGTTTACGATTTAGTGTTTAGTATTAAGGGTTTAGGGTTTAGGGTTTAGGGTTTAGAGTTTTGGGTTTAGGGTTTAAGGTTTTGGGTTTAGTGTTTTGGGGTTAGGGTTTAGGGTTTAGGGTTTGAGGTTTGGGTTTAGGGTTTGGGGTTAGGGTTTAGGGTTTAGGATTAAGGTTTAGGATTTAGTATTTAGTATTTAGGGTTTAGGGTTTAGGGTTTAGGGATTAGATGTTTAGGTTGTAGTGTTTAGGTTTTAGGGTTTAGAGTTTAGGGCTTAGGTTTCTTAGGCTCTACGGTTTAGGGTTTAGGGTTTAGGGTTGAGGTTTAGGGTTTATGGTTTAGAGTTAGGGTTTAGGGTTTAGGGTTTAGGTGTTTAGGTTTTTGGGCTTAGGTTTTAGGGTTTAGGGTTTTGAATTTGGAGTTTAGGGTTTTGGGTTTTGGATTTTGTGTTTAGGGTTTAGGGTTTAGGACTTTAGGGTTTAGGGTTTAGTGTTTTAGGGTTTAGAGTTTTAGGTTTTAGGGTTTAGGGTTCAGGGATAGGGTTTTTGGTTTAGTGTTTAGTGTTTAGGGTTTAGGGTTTAGTGTTTTAGGTTTTAGGGTTTAGGTTTTAGGGTTTTGGGTTTAGGGTTTAGGGTTTTTGATTTAGGGTTTAGGGTTTAAGGTTTAATGTTTTGTCTTTAGTATTTTGGGTTTAAGGTTTAGGATTTAGGGTTTAGTGTTTACGTTTTATGGTTTTGCGTTTATGGTTTAGGGTTTAGAGTATAGGTGTTTAGGATTTTCGCTATAGGTTTTTGGGGTTAGGATTTTGGGTTTGGGTTTAGGGTTTAGGGTTTAGGGTTTAGGGTTTAGGGGTTTAGGGTTTAGGGTTTAGGTTTTAGGGTTTTGGGTTTAGGGTTTAGGGTTTAGGGTTTTAGGGTTTGGGTGTTTAGGGTTTAGGGTTTGGGTTTTGGGGTTAGGGTTTAGGGTTTGGGTTTAGGGATTAGGGTTGACGGTTTTGGGTTTTATGGTTTAAAGTTTAGTGTTTTAGGGTTTAGGGTTTTAGGGTTTAGGGCTTAGGGTTTAGGGTTTAGGTGTTTAGGTTTTAGAGTTTAGGTTTTAGGGTTTAGGGTTTACGGTTTACGATTTAGGGTTTTGGGTTTAGGATTTAGGATTTAGGGTTTATGGTTTAGGGTTTTATGGTTTAAAGTTTAGTGCTTTAGAGTTTAGGGTTTAGGGTTTAGGGTTTAGGGTTCAGGGCTTGGTGTTTACGCTTTAGGGTTTGGGGTTTAGGGTTTAGGGTTTAGGTGTTAGGTTTTAGGGTTTAGGTTTTAGGGTTTAGGGTTTTGGATTTAGGGTTTAGGGTTTAGGGTTAGTGTTTAGAGTTTAGGGTTTAGGGTTTTTGATTTAGGGTTTAACTTTTAGGGTTTAGGGTCTAGGGTTTAGGGTTTTAGGGCTTAGGGTATGGTGTTTAGTGTTTAGGATTTTGGGTGTGGGTTTAGGGTTTAGGGTTTTTGGTTTAGGATTTTGGGTTTAGGGTTTAGGTGTTTAGGTTTTAGGGTTTAGGTTTAAGGGTTTAGGGTTCAGGGTTTGGGGGTTTAGGGTTTAGGGTTAGGGTTTTGGTTTTAGGGTTTAGGGTTTAAATTTTAGGGGTTTGGGTTTCACGCTTTCGGGTTTTTGGGTTTGGCTTTACGGGTTCCATGTTCCGGGTTTTCAAGGGTTTTAGGTTTTAGGGTTCAGGGTTTTGGGTTTAGGGTTAGGGTTTGTGGCGAAGTGTTTGGGGTCTACGTGTTTTGGTTTAGGGTTTAGGGTTTAGGTTTAGGGTTTTGGATTTAGGGTTTAGGGTTTAGGGTTTTGGATTTAGGGTTTAGGGTTTAGGGTTTAGGGTTTACAGTTTAGTGTTTAGTATTTAGAGTTTAGGGTTTAGGGTTTGAAGTTTTTCGTTTAGGGTTTAAGGTTTAGAGTTTAGGGTTGAGAGCTTAGGGTTTAGGTTTTAGGGTTTAGGGTTTTGGGCTTAGGGTTATAGGGTTTAGGGTTTATGGTATCGATTTGAAGGTTTAGGGATTGGGGTTTGGGTTTGGGGTTACGGTTTAGGGTTTAGGGGTTAGTGTTTAGGGTTTGGGGTTAGGGTTTAGGGTTTATTGTTTAGTATTTAGGGTTTAGTGTTTAGGGTTTAGGGTTTAGGGTTTGTGGTTTAAAGTTTGGGTTTTGGGTTTAGTGTTTAGTGTTTAGGGTTTAGGGGTTAGGGTTTAAGGTTTAGGGTTTTGGTGTTTAGGTTTTTGGGTTTTGGTTTTTGGGTTTAGGGTTTAAAATATGGGTTTTAGGGTTTAGGGTTTTTGATTTTCGGCTTAGGGTTTAGGGTTTAGGGTTTTATGGTTTAGGGTTTAGTGTTTTATGGTTTATAGTTTTAGGGTTTAGGGTTGAGGGTTTGGTGTTTAGGGTTTAGGGTTTAGTGTTTTGGGTTTGGGGTTTTGGATTTAGGGATTAGGTTTTAGGGTTTAGGGTTCAGGGTTTAGAGTTTAGAGTTAGGGTTTAGGTTTTAGTGTTTAGGGTTTAGGGTTTAGTGTTTAGGGTTTAGGTGTTTAGGTTTTAGGGTTTAGGTTTAGGGTTTTGGGTTTTGGGTTTAGGTTTAGGGTTTAGGGTTTAGGGTTTAGGGTTTGGGTTTAGGGATTAGGGTTTATGGTTTAGTGTTTTATGGGTTTAAGTTTAGTGTTTTAGGGTTTAGGGTTTTAGGGTTTAGGACTTAGGGTTTACGGTTTAGGTGTTTAGGTTTTAGAGTTTAGGTTTTAGGGTTTAGGGTTTTGGGTTTAGGGTTTAGGGTTTACGGTTTAGGGTTTGGGTTTAGGGATTAGGGTTTACAGTTTAGGGTTTTTTAGTTTAAAGTTTAGTGTTTTACAGTTTAGGGTTTTAGGGTTTAGGGTTTATTGTTTAGGGTTCAGGGCTTTGTGTTTAGGGTTTATCGTTTGGGGTTTAGGGTTTAAGTGTTTAGGTTTTGGGGTTTAGGGTTTTGGATTTTGGGTTCAGGGGTTGGTGTTTAGAGTTTAGGGTTTTTGATTTAGGGTTTAGCATTTAGGATTTAGGGTTTACGGTCTATGATTTAGGGTTTAGGGTTTAGGGTTTTAGGGTTTAGGGTTCAGGGTTTTGGGTTTAGGGTTATGGTTTAGGGTGTAGTGTTTAGGGTTTAGGGTTTAGGGTCTAGGTGTTTTGGTTGGGGGTTTAGGTTTCAGGATTTAGTGTTTTGGATTTAGGGTTTACGGTTTAGGGTTTTGGATTTTGGATTTAGAGTTTAGGGTTTATGGTTTAGTGTTCAGTATTTAGGGTTCAGGGTTTAGGTTTTAAAGTTTTGCGTTTAAGGTTTAGGGTTTAGAGTTTAGGGTTTAGGGCTTGGGGTTTAGGTTTTAGGGTTTAGGGTTTAGGGTTATAGGGTTTAGGGTTTATGGTATCGAGTTTAAGGTTTAGGGTTTGGGGTTAGGGTTTGGGGTTACGGTTTCGGGTATTGGGTTTAGGGTTTAGGGTTTGGGGTTAGGGTTTAGGGTTTTGTGTTAGGGTTTAGGGTTTGGGGTTTAGGGTTTAGGGATTAGGTGTTTAGGTTTTAGGGTTTAGGTTTTTGGGTTTAGAGTTTAGTGTTTAGTGTTTAGGTTTCTTAAGGTCTAGGGTTTTGGGTTTAGGGTTTAGGGTTTGTGGTTTAAAGTTAGGGTTTTGGGTTTTGTGTTTAGGGTTTAGTGTTTAGGGTGTAGGGTTTAAGCTTTAGGGTTTAGGTGTTTAGGTTTTTTGGTTTAGGTTTTAGGGTTTAGGGTTTAAAATTTGGGGTTTAGGGTTTAGGGTTTTTGATTTTGGGTTTAGGGTTTAGGGTTTAGGGTTTTAGGGTTTAGGGTTTAGTGTTTTAAGGTTTATAGTTTTCGGGTTTACGGTTTAGGGTTTAGGGTTTTGGGTTAGGGTTTAAGGTTTAGGGTTTAGGGTTTGGGTTTAAGGTTTAGGGTTTAGGGTTTATGTTAGGTTTGGGTTTTAGTTTTTTAGGGTTTTTGTTTTAGGGTTTTTGGTTTTAGGGTTTATGTTTTAGGGTTCAGGGTTTAGTGTTTAGGGTTTTTGATTTAGGGTTTAGGGTTTAGAGTTTAATGTTTAGTGCTTAGTATTTAGGTTTTAGGGTATAGGGTTTATGGTTTAGGGTTTGGGGTTGGGGTTTAGGGTTTAGGGTTTAGGGTTTAAGGTTTTAGGGTTTTTGGGGTTTAGGGTTTTTGGGTTTAGGGTTTAGTTTTTCTATTGGGTTCGAGGTTTCTTGTTTCGTCTTTCGGGTTGTTTGGTTTTCGGGTTTCGGGTTTCCGGGATTCGTGTTTTCCCTTTTGGGGTTCTGTTTCGGGTTTCGCTTTCCGGGTTTAGGTTTCTTGGGGTGTAGGGTTTAGGGTTTAAGGTTTAGGATTTACAATTTGGGGTTTAAGGTTTAGGGTTTAGGCTTTATGGTTTAGAGTTAGGGGTTAGGGTTTAGTGTTTAAGGTTGAGGGTTTGGGGTTTAAGGTTTTGGGTTTAGGTTTTAGGGTTAAGGGTTTAGTTGGGGTTTAGGGTTTTGGGTTTTTTATTTTGTGTTTAGTGTTTAGGGTTTAGTGTTTTAGGGTTTAGGGTTTAGGGTTTAGGGTTAATGGTTATGGTTTGGAGTTTAGTGTTTAGGGTTTAGGGTTTACGATTTAGGGTTTAGGGTTTTTAGGTTTTATGGTTTAGTTTTTTGGTTTTAGGTTTTAGGGTTTTTGATTTGGGGTTTAGGGTTTAGGGTTTAATGTTTAGTGTTTAGTATTTTGGATTTAGGCTTTTGGCTTTAGGGTTTTGGGTTTAGGTGTTTAGGTTTTAGGGTTTAGGGTTTAGGTTTTACGATTTTGGGTTTAGGGTTTAGGGTTTTGGATTTAGGGTTTAGGGTCTAGGGTTTAGGGTTTTAGGGTTTAGGGTTTATGGTTAAGGTTTAGGGTTTAGGGTTTAGGGTTTAGGGTTTAAGTGTTTAGGTTTTAAGGTTTAGGTTTTAGGATTTAGAGTTTAGGTTTGGGGTTTAGGTGTTTAGGATTTAGGGTTATGGTTTTAGGGTTTAGGGTTTAAAGTTTAGGGTTTAGGGTTAAGGATTTAGGGTTTTGGGTTTTGGATTTAGGTTTTAGGGTTTTGGGTTTAGGGTTTAGGGTTAGGGTTTAGGGCTTAGTGTTTGGGGTTTAGGGTTTATGTTTTAGGTTTTTTGGTTTTAGGGTTTAGGGTCTAAAGTTTAGGGTTTAGGGTTTAGGGTTTAGGGTTTAGAGTTTAGGGTTTGGGGTTTTGGGTTTAGGGTTTAGGGTTTTGATTTAGGGATTAGGGTTTACGGTTTAAGCTTTTATGGTTTAAATTTTTGTGTTTTAGGGTTTAGGTTTTTAGGGTCTAGGGTTAAGGCTTAGGTCTTAGTGTTTAGGGTTTAGGGTTTAGGGTTTAGGATTTGGGGTCTAGGGTTTTGATGTTTAGGTTTTAGGGTTTAGGGTTTAGGTTTTAGGGTTTGGGCTTTAAGATTCTTGGTTTAGGGATTAGGTTTTTGGATTTAGGACTTAGGGTTTTGGTTTTACGGTTTAGTGTTTGGTATTTATGGTTTAGGGTTTAATGTTTTGGATTTAGGGGTTTAAGGTTTAGGGTTTAGGGTTTAGGGCTTAGGGTTTATGGTTTAGGGTTTAGGGTTTTAGTGTTTAGGGTTTTGGTTGTCGGGTTTAAGGTTTATGGTTTGGGGTTGCGGTTTAGGGTTTAGGGTTTTTAGGGTGAAGGGTTTATGGTTTAGTGTTTATGGTTTATGGGTTAGGGTTTAGGGTTTGGAGTTAGGGTTAGGGTTTAGGGTTTAGAGTTTAGGGTTTAGGGTTTAGGGTTTAGGGTTTAGGGTTTGGTGTTTAGGGTTTTGGGGTTTAGGGCTTAGGGTTTAGGGTTGAGTGTATAGTATTTAGGGTTTAGGGTATCAGGTTTAAGGTTTAGGGTTTGTGGTTAGGGTCTAGGGTTTCAGTTTAGGGTTTAGGGTTCGGTGTTTTTAGGGTACATGGTCTAGGGTTTAGTGTTTTGGGTTTAGCGTTTAGGGTTTAGTGTTTATGGTTTGGGGTTAGGGTTTAGGACTTAGGGTTTAAGGTTTAGGGTTTAGGGTTTGTGGTTTAGGGTTTTAGGGTTTAGGGTTCGGTGTTTAGTATTTAGGGTTTAGGTTTTAGGGTTTTAGGCTTAGGTTTTGGGGTTTAGTGTTTAGGGTTTAGGGTTTAGGGCTTTTGATTTAGGGTTTTAGGGTCTAGGGTTTAGGGTTTTAGGGTTTAGGGTATGGGGTTTAGGGTTTTAGGTTTAGGGTTAGGGTTTAGGTTTTAGCGTTTAGGGTTTAGGGTACAGGGTTTAGGGTTTTGGGTTAACGGTTTAGGAATTAGGGTATAGGTTTTAGGGCTTAGGGTTTAGGGTTAAGGGTTTAGGATTTAAGTGTTTAGGTTTTAGGGTTTAGGTTTTTGGGTTTTAAGTTTTGTGTTTAGGTTTCTTAGGGTGTCGGGTTTATGGTTTATGGTTTTGCGTTTAGGTTTTGGGGTTTAGGGTTTATGGTTTAGAGTTAGGGTTTAGGGTTTGGTGTTTAGGGTTTAAGGTTTAGGGTATATGGTTTAGGTGTTTAGATGTTTAAGTTTTTGGGTCTAGGATTTAGGGTTTTGGGTTTGGAATTTGGGGTTACGGTTTTGGGTTTTGGATTTTGGGTTTAGGGTTTAAGCTTTTAGGCTATAGGGTTTAGTGTTTTAGGGTTTAGAGTTTTAGGGCTTAGGTTTTAGGTTTTAGGGTTAGGGTTTAGGGTTTAGGGTTTAATGTTTAGGGTTTAGGGTTTGGGGCTTAGGGTTTAGGATTTAGGGTTTAGGGTTTAGGTGTTTAAGTTTTAGGGTTTAGGTTGTAGTGTTTAGGGTTTCGGAATTAGGAGTTAGGTTTTTGAGTTTCGGATTTGCAATTTAGGTTTTAGGGTTTACGGTTTAGTGTTTGGAATTTAGGGTTAAGGGTTTTGACTTTTGGGTTTAGGCTTTAAGGTTTAGGGTTTAGGGTTTAGGGCTTAGGGTTTAGGATTTAGGGTTTAGGGTTTAGGGTTATAGGGTTTAGGGTTTAGTGTATCGAGCTTAAGGTTTATGGTTTGGGGTTAGGGTTTCGGGTTACGGTTTAGGGTTTAGGGTTTAGGGTTTTTAGGGTAAAGGGTTTAGGGTTTAGTGTTTGGAGTTTGGGTTTACGGTTTAGTGTTTAGTATTTAGGGATTAGGTGTTTAGGTTTTAGGGTTTAGGTTTTTAGGTTTAGAGTTTAGGGTTTAGGTTTCTTAAGGTCTAGAGTTTAGGGTTTAGGGTTTAGAGTTTAGGGTTTGTGGTTTAAAGTTTAGGTTTTGGGTTTAGCGTTTAGGGTTTAGGGTTTAGGGTTTAAGGTTTAGGGTTTTGGTGTTTATGTTTTTGGGTTTAGGTTTTAGGGTTTAGGGTATAAAATATGGGGTTTAGGGTTTAGGGTTTTTGATTTTTGACTTAGGGTTTTATGGTTTAGGGTTTAGTGTTTTAAGGTTTATAGTTTTAGGATTCAGGGTTGAGGGTTTAGTGTTTAGGGTTTAGGGTTTAGTGTTTAGGGTTTGGGGTTTTGGATTTAGGGATTAGGGTTTAGGGTTTAGGGTTCAGAGTTTAGAGTTTAGAGTTCGAGTTGAGGGTTTAGTGTTTAGGGTTTAGGGTTTAGGGTTTAGGGTTTGGGTGTTTAGGTTTTAGGGTTTTTTTTGGTTTTTGGTGTTCGGGTTTCGGTTGGGGTTTTCGGGCTTCGGAGTTGCCGTGTTTTGGGTTTTTTTTACCCCCCACCCCACCTGTTTTCCCGTTTAGTGTTTTAGGGTTTAGGGTTTTAGGGTTTAGGGCTTAGGGTTTAGGGTTTAGGTGTTTAGGTTTTAGAGTTTAGGTTTTAGGGTTTAGGGTTTACGGTTTACGATTTAGGGTTTGGGTTTGGGGATTAGGGTTTATGGTTTAGGGTTTTATGGTTTAAAGTTTAGTGTTTTAGAGTTTAGGGTTTTAGGGTTTAGGGTTTAGGGTTCAGGGCTTGGTGTTTAGGCTTTAGGGTTTGGGGTTTAGGGTTTAGGGTTTAGGTGTTTAGGTTTTAGGGTTTAGGTCTTAGGGTTTAGGGTTTTGGATTTAGGGTCTAGGGTTTAGGGTTTAGTGTTTAGAGTTTAGGGTTTAGGGTTTTTGATTTAGGGTTTAACTTTTAGGGTTTAGGGTTTTTGATTTAGGGTTTAGGGTCTAGGGTTTAGGGTTTTAGGGCTTAGGGTATGGTGTTTAGTGTTTAGGATTTTGGGTGTGGGTTTAGGGTTTAGGGTTTTGGGTTTAGGATTTTGGGTTTAGGGTTTAGGTGTTTAGGTTTTAGGGGGGGGTGTGGGGGGGGGGTTTTGGGTTGGGGTTGGGTGGGGTTGGGGTTTGGGGTTTTGTGTGGGGGGGGTTTTAGGGTTAGGGTTTTGGTTTTAGGGTTTAGGGTTTAAATTTTAGGGTTTAGGGTTAAGGATTTAGGGTTTTGGGTTTTGGATTTAGGGTTTAGGGTTTAGGGTTTAGGGTTTTAGGTTTTAGGGTTTTGGGTTTAGGGTTAGGGTTTATGGCGAAGTGTTTGGGGTCTACGTGTTTTGGTTTAGGGTTTAGGTTTTAGGGTTTAGGGTTTTGGATTTAGGGTTTAGGGTTTAGGTTTTGGATTTAGGGTTTAGGGTTTAGGGTTTAGGGTTTACAGTTTAGTGTTTAGTATTTAGAGTTTAGGGTTTAGGGTTTGAAGGTTTTCATTTAGGGTTTAAGGTTTAGAGTTTAGGGTTGAGAGCTTAGGGTTTAGGTTTTAGGGTTTAGGGTTTTGGGCTTAGGGTTATAGGGTTTAGGGTTTATGTGGTATCGATGTGGGTTTAGGGATTGGGGTTTGGGTTTGGGGTTACGGTTTAGGGTTTAGGGGTTAGTGTTTAGGGTTTGGGGTTAGGGTTTTAGGGTTTATTGTTTCGTCTTTCCTGGTTTCGTGGTTTGGGGGGCGGGGTTTCGGGTTGTTCGGTGAGGGTGGGGGTTTGGTGGGGGTTGTGCGCCGTTTGTGGTTTTGGGTTTAGTGTTTAGTGTTTAGGGTTTAGGGGTTAGGGTTTAAGGTTAGGGTTTTTTGGGTTTTTGGGTTTTGGTTTTTGGGTTTAGGGTTTATTGTTTTTGGTTTAGGGTTTAGGGTTTTTGATTTAGGCCTTAGGGTTTAGGGTTTAGGGTTTTATGGTTTAGGGTTTAGTGTTTTATGGGTTTTTGGGTTTAGGGTTTAGGGGTTTGGTGTTTAGGGTTTAGGGTTTAGTGTTTTGGGTTTTGGGGGTTTGGGTTTCGGGATATCGGTTTTTACGGGTTTCTGGTTCCTGGTTTCGCGTTTTAGCGTTCAGGGTTTACAGGAATTTTAGTGTTTGGTTTTATGGTTTAGTGTTTAAGGGTTTAGTGTTTTGTTTTTAGGGTTTCGGTTTTAGGGTTTTGGGTTTTGGGTTTCGGGTTTAGGTTTTAGGGTTTGGGTTTCGGCTTCGGTTTCTGCGTTTCGTGTTTTCTCTCTGGTTTTTCGTTTAGTGTTTTAGGGTTTAGGGTTTTAGGGTTTAGTACTTAGGGTTTACGGTTTAGGTGTTTAGGTTTCAGAGTTTAGGTTTTAGGGTTTAGGGTTTTGGGTTTAGGGTTTACGGTTTACGGTTTAGGGTTTGGGTTTAGGGATTAGGGTTTACAGTTTAGGGTTTTTTAGTTTAAAGTTTAGTGTTTTACAGTTTAGGGTTTTAGGGTTTAGGGTTTATTGTTTAGGGTTCAGGGCTTTGTGTTTAGGTTTATCGTTTGGGGTTTAGGGTTTAAGTGTTTAGGTTTTGGGGTTTAGGGTTTTGGATTTTGGGTTCAGGGGTTGGTGTTTAGAGTTTAGGGTTTTTGATTTAGGGTTTAGCATTTAGGATTTAGGGTTTACGGTCTATGATTTAGGGTTTAGGGTTTAGGGTTTTAGGGTTTAGGGTTCAGGGTTTTGGGTTTAGGGTTAAAAGGTTAGGGTTTAAGTGTTTAGGGTTTAGGGTTTAGGGTTGTTTTGTTTAGGATTTAGGATTTAGGTTTTAGTGTTTTTGGGTTTAGGGTTTAGGGTTTTGGATTTTGGGTTCAGAGTTTAGGGTTTATGGTTTAGTGTATAGTATTTAGGGTTTAGGTTTCAGGGTTTAGGGTTTAGGGTTTAGGGTTTAGGGGTATAGGGTTTAGGGTTTAGGGTTTAGGGTTATAGGGTTTAGGGTTATGGTTTCGAGTTCAGGGTTTTGGGTTTTGGGTTAGGGTTGGGTTAAATACGGTTTCGGGTCTTGTGTTTAGGGTTTATGGGTTTGGGGTTGGGTTTAGGGTTTTTGTGTTTAGGGTTTAGGTTTGTGTTTAGGGTTTAGGGATTAGGGGTTTAGGTTTTTTGGGTTTAGGGGTTAGGGTTTAGGGTTTAGGTGTTCTTTCTTCTTAAGGGTCCTAGGGTTTTGGGTTTATGGTTTAGGGTTTGTGTTTAAATTTTAGGGTTTTTGGGGTTTACGTTTTGGGTTAGGGTTTAGTGTTTAGGGTGTATTAGGGTTTAGGGTTTAGGGTTTAGGTTTTTTGGTTTAAGGTTTTAGTGTTTAGGGTTTAAAATTTGGGGTTTAGGGTTTAGGGTTTTTTGATTTTGGGTTTAGGGTTTAGGGTTTAGGGTTTTAGGGTTTAGGGCTTAGTGTTTTAAGGTTTATAGTTTTCGGGTTTACGGTTTAGGGTTTAGGGTTTTGGGTTAGGGTTTAAGGTTTAGGGTTTAGGGTTTGGGTTTAAGGTTTAGGGTTTAGGGTTTATGGTTTAGGGTTTAGGGTTTTAGGTTTTAGGGTTTATGTTTTAGGGTTTTTGGTTTTAGGGTTTATGTTTTAGGGTTCAGGGTTTAGTGTTTAGGGTTTTTGATTTAGGGTTTAGGGTTTAGAGTTTAATGTTTAGTGCTTAGTATTTAGGTTTTAGGGTTTAAGGTTTAGTGTTTAGGGTTTAGGGTTTTTGATTTAGGGTTTTAGGGCTTTGGGTATGGGGTTTAGTGTTTTGGATTTTGGGTTACGATTTATGATTTAGGGTTTTGGGTTTAGGGTTTAGGTGTTTAGGTTTTAGGGTTTAGGTTTAAGGGTTTAGGGTTCAGGGTTTGGGGTTTAGGGTTTAGGGTTAGGGTTTTGGTTTTTGGGTTTAGGGTTTAAAGTTTAGGGTTTAGGGTTAAGGATTTAAGGTTTACGGTTTTGGATTTGGGGTTTAGGGTTTAGGGTTTAACGGTTTAAGGTTCAGGGTTTTAGGGTTTAGGATTCTGGGTTTTGGGTTTAGGGTTAGGGTTTAGGGCGTAGTGTTTAGTGTTCGGGGTTTAAGGTCTAGGTGTTTTGGTTTAGGGTTTAGGGTTGGAATTTTTGTGTTTGTAAATTTGTAAAAATCATCTAACTGATCTATCATAGTAGTGCCATCCTCAAGGAGTTACACCATATCCACCTAAGAAGTGGGGTGTAATCATATCGCTTCGTACTCACTAGAACCTAGAAACTTTGAAGAAGCTGAAAATGATGAAAATCCTGGATAAATGCCATGCTAAGAAGAACTAAATCATGTTGAAAGAAACAAGTATGCAACTTACTTCCTAAACAAACCCAAAATACTAAACAATTATTGGAAAAAAAATGGGTGTTTAGAAATAAGATAATATGAAGATTGGAACATTGTTTAGAAACAAAGCTAGAATTGGTATCCCCAAGGGCATAACCAGCAAGAGGGTATTGACTACAATGACCTATATTGCCCTGGAAGCAAAGACTAGAAGCTATTAGGAATGCTCCTTGGCCTTTGCTTGCTACAAAAACTTTTTAAAATTTATTTTCAAATGGATGTTCAAAGCACATTTTTAATGGATCTAAATGAAGAAGTATAGTCAAGCACACCTCCAAATTTTTTAGAGCCACACTCTCCCGATTTACGTATAAAAACTCTCAAAAACGCCCTTTACAGGAATCGCAAGCAAGCACCAAAGAGCATGGACATGAGCAATTTAAGCAAGATTTCTCTAGAAAATGGGTTCAGAAGAAGAAATTTGTGGATATACTCTTTTCTTAAAAACATAAGGGAAAATGATATGCTTTGTCATACAAATTTATTGTGGATGATATCATTTCAGAGTGGTGAAAAAAATGGAAAAAAGTAGGCTGGATGTTCAAGAGTTTGATCAAACTATGAAGGGAAGGAACCAGTTTGAGGATGAGTTGTGATGGGGTTGAAGCTACCTTCTTCTTAGGATACACAAATTAGCAAAATTATTGACACATGGAATCTTCTTAAATTCCAAGGCCAAATCCGTCGATAGGACCTGTTTTATTAAAGAAATTCAAACTGAAATGGGTGGTGAAGTCTTAAAGTAACTCCATATGAGCATCATAACTAAGCTTGAAGCGATTTGAATGAAATGAAAGAAAAAGGGAAAAAGAAAAGGAAAAATGTTGACCAAAAAAATCGACCGGGGACTGATCGATTTAGTTTATTGTATCTCACTTCTAGTAGGGCACCTGATATATAAGTTTAGTGTTGCTATGCGCTAGTTAGATTTCAATCTTATCCAAAAGAATCTCATCTTCAAGCAGTCCAAAGAATCTGTAGATAATAGGCAGGCACGCATGCTTAGGAGCGCTTCTATCCTTAAAAATGCTCCCTTGACCTCACATGTTACTTTGATGTGCCTACGGTGGTTGTGTGTTAAAAACAGATAGAAAAGTACTAGGGGAACGGTCATAGTTCCTTGGAAACTCTCTTGGGTCCTGGTCGGTTTTGCAAAAAATAAACCTTATGAGCTCTCTTCAACCACCACGCAGATGAGTGCAGAGTAGATTGAAGGCCGGCAGCAGCTATGCCCAAGGCCTTTCTTATATATGAAACAAACAAAACTTAAGGACTTCCGAATCTAGTTAAGGGTACTCCAATCATTGCGACAATCTGTACCATCAAACCAAATTCTTTCCAAAAAGAAGAATCCAGCCTCCATTTCAGACTAAGCATATTGAAATTAGGCCCACCACTTCATTCGAGGACCATGTGCGAAAGGGAGACGTAATGTTGGTTTATTTCCTATTGAAAAGCAACTCGCCGACATTCTCACTAAGCCCCTCGATGAAAGGAAGAAAGAAAGATTCCACAAACCGTTCGAACATGCCCTAGGCATGTGTACCATTAAGATATGATCATAGGATCCTTGTGTTTTTTCGGTTTCATAAACCCTTTATCTTGACACACATACACTCACCAAGTTGTTCTCCTTCTTCCTGCTCTCGTCGATGAACACAGGGTATTCGTAGCAGAGAAGTCCAAAGAATTCGTCGATGAAAATAGGGGTCTAGTCGTCGAATTTGCCTTAATTTCGTCGACGAAGACAGGGCCTCATCGATGAAATATGTCAGGATACTTATTCTTCCCATTCGCACAGACACTTTTTTCTACAAACCCTAGCTATCCCCATTCGATCCTCTCTTTCCTCTCGTCACTCTGTCCCTCTTTCAACCCACCTTGCGCCGCCCTCTACCTTCCTCCCCCTCTCTTTCTCTCTCGCCACCACGCACACCCTCACATTCGAGCTCTCCAGTCTTCTCGGATCTCCCATCTCCTCAGCCCCTCCAGCTCTCTCTTTTCCCTTCGTCCCTCAATGGCTCCCCATTCAAAGCGCCACAACCTTCAAACCGAAGCCCATGAAGGTTCCTCTAATTTCCCTACCACCGGTCCTCCTCTGCCTGCCCCCGCCAACCCCGACCCCCATTTCATCTCTCCCGAGGCTGCCTACCACTATCAAAATGACATTCTCAAGAAGCGCATCGTCTATGGGAATATCGTGCCCTCCGATTTTCTTCAACTTCATTTTCCGACTCTCCTCTCCAAAATCAAAGTCATCGGGTGGGATGCTCTATTCGACCTTGATGAGCTTGTCTATGAAGACCTCGTTTGTGAATTCTACGCAAATTTTGTTCCCTAGCATCGCGGCATTGCCGCATACTCCACCGTTCGCGGGACAGTCATTCGCCTCTCCGAGGACATTTTCTCCACCGTGATAGTGCACCCACCTGAGAAAATCTGAGGCATACAACAAGTCCTCCTGGCCACCTGGTTTGCACTTGGTTCGACTTGCACGCCGCACTTTAAGCTCATACCGGTGGTATTAATCCTTGCATTCCCGCTATTTTGATCGCCCTCCTGAATCCAAGGACCTCACAGTTGAGTTTCGGGTCCTCCACCATATGATCACGTACAATCTGTGCCCACGCACTAGTGGAAGGGATTTGGTCACTCTCGGCGACATCTTCAGCATGTACTGCCTCTGGGTTGGATGTGGTATATACCTTCCTTCTATTATTGTTCAGAATATGGAGGAAAGCCTCAAAAGGCAGCGAGGTTGTCTTCCTTACAATCGTCTCCTCACGACCTTTTTTGATTACTTCAACCTCATTCACACCGGCTTGCTTTGTATTTGTCCTGCACTAGAAGATATATACACTGAGGCGACCCTTAGTCGCATGCACTTTGAAAAAAAAAAGACGAAGAAGGGAGAAAGAAACCAACAAGTGGGTCAAAAAGGCCCACGATGAAGCGGAAAAGAAGGGAAGGGAGAGGGGTGGAAGGGGTAGGGGAATGGGAAGAATATGGGAACAAGAAGAGGGAGGTTAGGGAAGGTGAAAGAGGAAATGGCGAGCAATTGAGAAACTACCATTTGGCAGTATCCTGGAGCACCTGGACGGCTTCAGCCACGCCATGACACAATTCCAAAATTCGTAACCGTATATATTCGGTTTGATTTCCCTTAGATGTGTCTCTTGCCAGGCAAGGGAAAAAAGGAGCAGGGGGAAAACGCTAACCGCGACGATTTGACACCCTTGCGCTTATTTTGATGCAAAGAGTGGACAATTGAGGAGAAAAAAGTGAGTAGAAAGGAAGTAGAGCCTTGTATCTTTGCTTTCCCCCAAATTTGATTATGCAAGGGGCGGAGAAACGCCGAGGAATAGAGTCGAGGATTATATTCGGATATATTTCAGTAGTATTTAAATTTGTAGTAGCTTTGGTAACTCAATACAGGCAATGTAGAGAAATTAGTACTAAGATTATTGAACTTAGCAAGCATTGAAACTTTTTGAACATAAATGCTCTATCTGTGTACAAACATGCTTGAAAGATTGATATACTGGACTGTTATGTTTTATGCAGGATTAATTGGGAAATGTCTTACCTATAAACGACATGTTGCCGAAAATTTAAATAAAATCTTCTTTCATACAATGCAAACTGTTGGGGTTTGTCCCACATCGGTTGGGGAAGGGGCGTAGTAATCAGTTATTAAGTGTGAGGGAAAGCCTCACCCCATGCGCTAGCTTTCGGGGTTGAGAAGGCCCAAGATCACCCAACACTGGTATCAGAACCCATGGTTTCTCCCTTGGATGCTGGACATGTGGTGTTGCGAATTTGGTGAGCCCAATTCGTGAACTTTGGAGCACGATCCCAATTCGTGAGGAGTTTGGAGCCCGATGTGTGAGGGGGAGATTGTTGGGGTTTGTCCCCACCATCCCCGGTTGTGGGGAAGGGGCTCTTGGTAATCAGTATTAAGAGTGAGGGGAAAAAAGAAAGTCTCACCCTATGATGCGAGCTTTTGGGGTTGAGAATGCCAACACGACCTCACCCCAACACTAAACAACAAAACCCAAACCCTAAACCCCTAAACCATAACCCATAAACCATTAAATCCTAAACCCTAAACCCTAAACCACAATGTTAAAACACTCAACCCTAAACCTAAACACTAATCTAAAAAAACGAGAGAAAAAAGAAAACGAGGAAAAGCGAAAAAAAAAAAAAGAAAAAAAACCCAGAAAGAAGAAAAAAGAAAAAGAAAAAAAAAAAAAGAGAAAAAGAAAACAGAAAGAAAGAAAAAAGAAAAACAAGAAAAACGAAGCGTAAACGATGAAAAACGTGAAAGACAAAATGGGAAACCCGAAAAAAAGGGGTGTTGGGTGGGGTGGGCAAACAGGAAACCTAAAGACAAAAAAAGGAAACCACCGAAAACATAAAAAAATCTAAAACAATAAACCAGGAAAAAAAAACCAACTACAACAATGGAGTAAAACAAAAAACCCTAAAACACTTAGCCCTAAACCATAAAACCTAGACCCTCAAAAACCCTAAACCTTGAACCCTACACCCTAAAACCTAAGCCATAAAACCTAAACACCTAAATTCTAAACCCTAAACCCTAAATCCTAAATCCAAAACTCTAAACCCTAAACCCTAAACCCTAAACCCTAAACTCTTGACCCTATTAAAAAAAAAACCTTTAAAAGCATATAAAAAATAAAAAATAAAAACAAAAACAAAAACAAAAAAAAAAAAAAAAAACCAAAAAAAACCAAACAATAAACACAAAAAAAAAAACACAAAAACAAAAAACCATAAAACACTAAAAACAAAAACAACAAACCCAAAAATAAAAACAAAAAAATAAACCCTAAACACTAAACCCTAAACCCTTAAAACCTAAACACCTAAACCCTAAAACACATAACCCTATAATCCCCTAACGCCCTAAAGCACTACTAAACCCTTGTCTAAACCCTAAACCCTAAACCCTAAACCCAAAAACCCCTAAAACCCTAAACCCAAGACCCCAAAAACCAATAAACCTAAACCCCTAAACCCTAAACCTTAAACCCTAAACACTAAACCCTAAAACTCCAAATCCTAAACCCTAAGGCAAAAGCCCTAAACCTTAAACCCTAAACCAAAAATACTAAACACTAAACCATAAACCCTAAATCTTAAAACCCTAAACCCCAAACCCTAAACCCTAAAGCCGAAACCCTAAAACCGAAACCCTAAAACCTAAATGGCTAAACCAAAAACCCTAAAACCTAACCCTAAAAACTAAATCCTAAACCCAAACCCTAAACCCCAAACCAAAAACCCAAAACCCTGAACCCTAAACACTGAACCGTAAAAACCCTAAACCCCAACCCCGAACCCAAAAACCTAAACTCAAAATGCTAAACCCTAAACCCTAGACCCTAAAATCCCTAAAGCCCAAACCCTAAACCCTAACCCCAAACCCTAACCCCAAACCCTAAACTCGAAACCCGAAACCATAAACCCTAAACCTTATGACCCCAAACCCCAAACCCTAAACCCTAAACCCTAAGCCCTAAGCCCTAAACAAAAAACCTTAAACCCTAAACCTTAAAAACTAAACCCTAAACTAAACCCTGAAAGAAGTAAACACTTAAAAAAGTAAACACAGAAAACCTAAACCTTAAAACCCTAAATCCGAAAACCTTACACAAGTAAAAACACTAAAATAATAAACCCTAACCCTAAGAAACCTAAACTTAAACCCTAAACCAATCTAAACACTAAACCCTAACCCTTAAACCCAAAACACCAAAACCCTAACGCGTACCTAAACCCAAACCCTCAACCATATAACCTGTAACCCTTAAAACATACACCTTAAACCACACTCCCAACGGACAGATTCAGAAGAACGAGCACATTGTAACAACCCTAAACCCTAAAACCTAAAAACACTAAACCATAAACCATAGAGCCTTAAATCTAAACCCTAAAACCTACATGCATAAACCCAAAACCCTAAAACGTAAACCGTAGAACTTAAACTGTAAAACCTAAACACCTAAGCCCTAAACCCTAAACTCAAAACCCGAAACCCTAAACACTAAACCCTAAAACCTAACTCTAAACCTTAAACCCTAAACCCAAAACCCTAAAACCTAAACCCTAAAACCTAAATACCTACACCCTAAACCCTAAACCCTAAAATGCTAAACCCTAAAAAGAAACAGACAAACAATAAACACACTAAAACCCGTAAAACCCTAAAAAAAAAAAAACTCAACAAACAAACCCTAAACACCTAGAAAACCCTTCTAAAACTTAAACCCAAAACCCTAAACCTTAAACCCTAAACCATAAACCCTAGACCCTAGACCCTTCAAACCCGAAACAAAAAACCCTAAACCTAAAACCCTAAACACTAAACACCAAACCTTAAAACCTAAGCCCAAAAACCTAAACACCTAAACCCCAAACCCAAAAACCTAAACACTAAACCCTTACCCTAACCCTAAACCCTAAACCCTCAAAAGACTAAAGCTTAGACCCTAAACCCTAAACTCTAATCCTTAAACCCTAAACCTTAAATCATAAACCCAAAGCCCTAAACCCTAAACCATAAACCCTAAACCTAAAACCCTAAACACTAAATCCTAAATCCTGGAAGTACTACCCGCAAACCGTTATACCGCCTACACCCCTAAACCCTACACCCTAAAACCCACAACCCTAAACCTAAAACCCGAAAACCTAAATCCGGAAATCCCAACTCCAAACCCTAACCCTAAAACTAAATGCACAAACCCAAAACCCAAAACTTAACCAACAACCAAAACCCAAACAGTAGGAGTTTTTAGTCGAACCTAAAACGCTAAAAACCGAAAACACCGAAACACGGAAAAGACGGGAAACCGGGGGGGAGAGAACCGAAACGCGAAAACCGAAACACCGAAACCGAAACCCGAAACCCGAAACCCAACACAAAAAACGAAACACGCGAAACGGAAAGCGGAAAAAACCAGAAACCCTAAAACCCGGAAAACCGAAACAACCCGCATAACCTAAAACCTAATCAGAACACAAACCAAACCCCTAACAAAAAAAGTTGGAAACAACAAAACCCCAAACCCTATACTCAAAAACCATAAACATAAGAATTATAACAGAAATCCACTACACACCAAACTCTAAAACCTAAAACCTAAAAAGCCTAAAACCGAAACCCTTAAACCCTAAACACAAACCGCCCTATAAACATCTAAACCGTCAACACTAAACCGTAAACCTGAAAAACTAAACCCTAAACCCTAACCATAAACCCAAAACAAAAAACCTAAAACCCAAAACTCTAGACCCCAAAAACCAAAAACCCTAAACCTTAAAACCTAACCCCAAACCCTAACCCCAAACGCTAAACCCCAAACCCGAACCCTAAACCCTAAACCCTATAACCCTAAACCCTAAACCCTAAACCCAAAATCCTAAAATTTAAGCCCAAAGCTATAAACCCTAAACCTTAAACCCCAAACCCAAAACCCAAAACCCTAAACCTTATAACCCCAAAACCCAAATCCTAAACCCTAAGCCCTAAGCCCTAAACTATGAACCTTAAACCCTAAACCCAAAACCCAAAACCCTAAACACAAACAAAAAAAGAAAGAAGAAAAAAAAAAAATGAGGAAAACAATCAAAACAGAAACATTAAAAAGAAAAAGGAAAAAACTAAAAACTAAAGCATAAACACGTAACCCGAACGTCTAAATCAGAAAAAATAAACAAAAATAAAAGTAAAAACTAAAAACTTAAAACACAGAAACCCTAAACCGAAAAAGAAACACTAAAAACTTAAAACCCTAAAACATAAACAATAAACCCTAAACACTAAACCCCAAACCCAAAAACCTAAACCCTAAAACCTAAACACCTACACCCTAAACCCTAAACCCTAAACCCTAAACCCTAAACCCTAAACCATAAACCCAAAACCCAAAACCCCAAACCCTAAACCCTAAAACTTAAACCCTAAACCCTAACCCTAAGCCATAAACCCTAAACCCCAGACCCTACACTTGAGACCCTTAAAACCCAAAACCCTAAACCTTAAACCCTAAACACAAAAACCTAAAACCTAAGCCCTAAAACCTAAACACCTAAACACCAAACCCTAAAACCTAAACCGTAAACCCCTACCCTAACCCAAAACCCAAAACCCTAAAAATCCTAAAGCCTAGACCCTAAACACTAAACTCTAAACCTTAAACCCTAAACCCTAAATCCTAAACCCAAAGCCCTAAACCCTAAACCCTAAACCCTAAGCCTTAAACCCTAAAACCTAAACCCAAAACCCAAAACCCTAAATCCTAAATACTAAATAGAAAACCGTAAACAGTAAACCCTAAACCCTACCCCAAAACCCTAAACCCTAAACCCTACACCCTAAATCGAAAACTCTAAACCGTAAACACTAAAACCTAAAGCTAACCAAACCAAAAACCCTAAACCTTAACCCTAAACCCTAAACCGTAGGACCTAAACTCTAAAACCTAAACTCCTAAACCCTAAACCCAAAACCTAAAACCCAAAACCCTAACCCTAACCCCAAATCCTAAACCCTAAACACTAAACTGTAAACCCAAACTCTAAACTGTAAACCCTAAACCCTAAAACCTAAAACCTTAAACCTAAACACCTAAACACTAAACCTTAAACCATAACCCCAAACTCTAACCCAAAACCCTAACCCCAAACCCCAAACCCTAAACCCAAAACCCTTAAACCTAAACATTAAACCCTAAACACCTAAACCCTAAACCCTAAACCCAAAAACCTAAACAATAAACCCTAGACCCTAAAAACTAAACCCTAAACCCTAACCATAAACCCCAAACCCTAACCCCTAAACCTTAAACCCTAAACGCTAATCCCAAAACCCTAAACCCTAAACCCTAAACTCTAGACCCTGAAAGCCAAAACCCTAAACCCTAAAACCTAACCCCAAAAACCAACCCCCAAACACCTAACACTAACACAAACCCTACCCTCAACCCTCTAACTGGAAATGGACTAAACCTAAAAAAAAACCCTAAACCCTAAACCCTAAAATTTAAACCTTGAAACCCTCAACCCTAAACCCTAAGCCCTAAACCCTAAATACAAAACACTAAATCGAAAATCGTAAACCCTAAGCCCCAAACCCTAAAATGCTAAACCCTAAACCCTAAACCGTAAATCCAAAACCCTAAACCCTAAACACCAACCCTAAACCCTAAACCAAAAAACCGAAACCCAAAAACCCAAACACCTGAACCCCAAACCCTAAATTTCAAACACAAAACCCTAAACCAAAAAAACCCAAAACCCTAAACCCTGAACCCTAAACCCTAGACCCACGACCCTAGACCCTTAAAACCCTAAACAAAAAACCCTAAACTCTAAACCCGAAACCCTAAACCCTAAACCCTAAACACCGACACCCTGAACCCTAAACCATAAACCCTAAAACGCAAAACCTAAAACCCTAAACCTTAAATCCAAAACCCTAACCCTAAACCCTAAACCCTAAAACCAAAACCCCAAACCCTAAACCCAAAAACCTAAACCTCAAAAACCTAAACACCTAAACCCCAGACCCTAAAACTTAAACCCTAAACCCTAAACCCTAGGCCATAAACCCAAAACCCTAGACCCTAGACCTTAGACCCTTAAAACTCTAAACCCAAAACCCAAAACCCAAAACCTTAAACCCTAAATACAAAACCCTAAAGCCTAAGCCCTAAAACGTAAACACCTAAACCCCAAACCTTAAAACCTAAACCAAAAAACCTACCCTAACCCAAAACCCTAAACCCTAAAAAGCCTAAATCCTAGACCCTAAACCCTAAACTCTAAACCTTAAGCCCTAAACCCTAAATCCTAAACCCAAAGCCCTAAACTCTAAACCCTAAACCCTAAACCCTAAACCGAAAACCCTAAACCCTAAATCCTAAATCCTAAACACTAAATAGTAAATCGTAAACCCTAAACCCTAAACCCTAAATCCCAAACTCTAACCCTAAACACTAAAACCTAAACGCTTAAACCCAAAACCCAAAACCTTAACCCCAAACCCTAAAACCTAAACAACTAAATCCAAACCCTAAACCCAAAACCCTACCTCTACCCCAAACCCTAAATCCTAAACACTAAACCCTAAACCCGAACTCTAAGCCATAAACCTTAAACCCTAAAACCTAAACCCTTAAACCTAAACTCTAAACCCTAAACCCTAACCCCAATCCCTAACCCAAAATACTAACCCCAAACCCCAAACTCGAAACACTAAACCCTAAACCTTATAACCCTAAACCCTAAACCCCAAAATTCTAAAACCCAAACCCGAAACCCTAAACCCGAAACCCTAACCCCTAAACCCTAAACCTAAACCCTAAACCCTAAACCTAAACAATAAACCACAAAACCTAAACCCTAAACCCAAACCTAAACCCTAAACCCTAAAAAACCCAAAACCTAACCCCTAACCCTAAAACCTAGCCCCAAACCCTAACCTCAAACCCTAAACCCAAAAACATAACCCCAAACCCTAACCTCAAACCCTAAACCCTAAACCCTAAACCCTAAATCCTAAACTTTCAGCCCAGAGCCCTAAACCCTAAACCTTAGACCCTAAACCCAAAATCAAAAACCCAAAACCCAAAACCCAAAACCTTATAACCCCAAACCCCCAAACCCTAAACCCAAAACCCGAAAACCTAAACCCTAAAACCTAAACACCTACACCTTAAACCCTAAACCCTAAAACGCTAAACCCTAAACCCTAAATCCAAAACCATAAACCCTAAACCCTAAACCCTAAACCCCCAACCCTAAACCACAAAACCTAAACCCAAAAACCTAAACACCTAAGCCCAAACCCTAAAACTTAAACCCAAAACCCTAAACCTTAAACCCTAAACCATAAACCCTAGACCCCAGACCCTAGACCCTAGACCCTTAAAACCCTAAACCTAAAACCCTAAACACTAAACACCAAACCCTAAAACCTAAGCCCAAAAACCTAAACACCTAAACCCCAAACCCAAAAACCTAAACCGTAAACCGTAAACCCTAAACCTAAAAAGACCTCAATCTTAGACCTAAACTAAACAAAAAACCCTAAACTCTATCATCCCTAAAACCCTAAACCTTAACCCTAAACCCCCAAACTTAACTCCTAAACCCTAAACCCTAAAACCTAAAACCCAAAAACCTCACACACTAAAATCCTAAATACCTTACTCTACTAAACAGCAAACCGTAAAGCCTAAACCCTAAACTCTAAACCCTAAACCCTAAAACCCTAAACCCTAAACCCTAAATCCTAAATCCAAAACTCCAAATCCTAAACCCTAAAACCTAAATGCCTAAACCCAAAACCCAAAATCGTACAACCTAAACTCTAAAACCTAAACACCTAAACCCTAAACCTTAACCCTAAACCCAAAAAGCTAAACCGTAGAACCTAAACTCTAAAACCTAAACACCTAAACCCTAAACCCTAAACCCGAAACCCAAAACACTAAACCCTAAACCCGAACTCTAAACCATAAACCCTAAACCCTAAAACCTAAATCCTAAAGCCTAAACCCTTAACCCTAAACCCTAAATCCTAACCCCAAACCCTAACCTAAAATCGTAACCCCAAACCCCAAACCCTATACTCGAAACCCTAAACTTTAAACCTTATAACCCTCAATCCTACACACCAAAACTCTAAAACCTAAACCCTAAACCCTAAACCCTAAACCCTAAAACCTAAACCCTAAACCCTAAACACCTAAGCCCTAAACACTAAACCGTCAACACTAAACCGT
The DNA here is from genome assembly GCF_029873635.1 of Malania oleifera. Classification (NCBI taxonomy): domain Eukaryota; kingdom Viridiplantae; phylum Streptophyta; class Magnoliopsida; order Santalales; family Ximeniaceae; genus Malania; species Malania oleifera. Next base: position 71,870,819 of record NC_080420.1, read on the forward strand.
AAACCTGAAAAACTAAACCCTAAACCCTAACCATAAACACCAAACTCAAACCCCTAAACCCTAAACCCTAAACCCAAAACAAAAAACCTAAAACCCTAAACTCTAGACCCCAAAAACCAAAAACCCTAAACCCTAAAACCTAACCCCAAACGCTAAACCCCAAACCCGAAACCCTAAACCCTAAACCCTATAACCCTAAACCCTAAACCCAAAATCCTAAAATTTAAGCCCAAAGCTGTAAAAAAAAAACCTCACCTTCAACAACCCCAAACCCCAAACCCCCAAAACCCTAACCTGATAACCAACCCCAAACCGCCAAACCTGAAAAAACCCTAAGAACCCTACGCCCAACTATGAACCTTAACCCTAAACCCAAAACCCTAACCTAAACCCTAACCCCCAAACCCCTAATCCTAACCACCAACCTTAAACCTAAACCCTAACCTTAACCCTAACATTAAAACCTAAAAAAACCCTAAAGCCTAACAACCCTTAACCCTAAACCCTAAACTCTTAAATCATAAACCCTAAAAAACCTAAACCCTAAACACCTAAACCCTAAGCCCTAAACCCAAAACATGAAACCCGAAACGCTAACCCTAAACCCTAAAACCTTAAACCGTATAACACTACACCCTAAACCCTAAACCCTAAACCCTAAAGCTAAAACCCTAAATAAAAAAACCCTAAAGCTTAAAACCCTAAAAAAACACTAACCCTAAAAAACCGTAAGCCTAAAAAAACCAAACCTAAACGCATAAACCCAAACAGCTAAACCCTAACCGTAGAACCTAACTGTAAACCTAAACCCTAAACCCTAACCAAGAAACCCAATACATAACACTACAAACCCTACCAAAAAACCATCCTAGTTTCCCCTGCAAACACAACCTCAAACTCACCTCATTCGATACATAGTATTTGTCATAATCAAAACTGTGGCGTGACCATCAGGTCACACAAAATCCCAACAAACTGAACCCTAAACCACTAACCCTAACCCTAAACCCTAACACTAAACCCTGAAATGCTAAACCCAAAACCAAAACCCTAAACCCTAAACCCATAGCCTTAAGCCAAAAAACCTAAATCGTAAACCCTAAACCCAAAACCCAAAACCCTAAGTACTAAAATATAAACCCTAAAACCCTAAACCCTAAATCCAAAACCATAAACCTAACCCTAAACCCTAAAACCTAAACCCTAAAACCTAAACACTAAACCCTAAACCCTAAACCCTAAACACTAAAACCTAAAACCCTAAACCCTAAACCCTAATCCCTAAACCCTAAAGCCAAAACCCAAAACCCTAAACCGTAAACCCTAAATACTAAACACTCAACCCTAAACCCTAAAAACAAAGACCCTAAACCCTTAACCCTAAACCCTAAACCCTAAAACCTAAACCTCAAAACCCCACACCAAAACCCTAAACCCAAAACCACTAAACACTAAAACCTAAACCATAACCCTAAACCCTAAACTCTAAACCCTATACCCTGAACCCTAACCCCAAACCCAAACCCCAAATCATAAACCCTAAACCCAAAACCCTAAGCCCGATAACCTAAACCCTGAACCCTATAACACTAAATCGTAAACCCTAAACCCTAAAACATAAACCCTAAACCCTAATCCCTAAACCCCAAAACCCAAAACCCTAATTCCAAGCCCTAAACCTTAAACCCTAAACCATAATCCCAACACCCCGCAAAACCCAAAAACCAAACCAAAACCCGAAAACCTACAAACCAAACCCTAACCCTAATCCTATACCCCCGCAAAACCCTAAAAAAAAAAACCCTAAACCTAAAAAACCCTGACCTCCTTCCAACCCCTCACCCCAAACCTTAACAACCCTGACCTCGAAAAAACCTAAAACCCTAAACTCTAAACCCTAAACCTAAATCCTAAACCTAATAGACCGCTAGAAAAACCCTAACCTTAAACCCTAAATCCAAAACCCGTAAGCAAATCCCAAACCCTAAGCCATAAACTAACCCCTAAACAACCACTAAAACACTAAACCTTAACCCTAAACTTAAACACCTAAACCCTAACGCTAAAAAAAACCCTAACCCTTAAACCCGAAAACCTAAACGCTAAACCCTAAACTCATAACCCTAAATACTAACCCTACACCATAAAACCCAGAAACCAAACCCTAAACACTAAACCCTAACCCTACACATCAGACCGAAAAACACGAGAAAAAAAAACCCCTAAACCATCAACCCCTAACCCTATAACCCAACCCTAGACCTAAAGTCCTACACCCTAAACCTAAAGCCCTAAAAAAACACTAAAATCCTAACCGTAAACCCTAAAACCCTAAATACCCCTAAACCCTAAAACCCTAAACCCAATCCAAAACAAAAGCGCTTAAAAAACCCAAACCACAAACCCTCAACCCTAACCCGATAAAACCCCTAAATCCCTCGACAGAAACCCTCGACCCCAAAAACCCTAAACCCTAAACCCGAAACCCTAAGCCCTGAACCATATAACCCAAAACCCTAAACCCTAAATCCTAAAACGTAAACACTAAACCCTAAAACCCTAAACTCCGAAAAAAACCAATTCTAGGGAAATTCTATAATGCCCTACCTAAACCCAAAACCCTCTAAAAAAAAACCCTAAACCCAAAAACCAACACCCCTAAAACCCTAATACTAAACCCTAACACCCTAAAAACCTAAAACCAACTCCCTAAACCCTACACCCAGACCCCCAAACCCTAACCCTAAATTTCTAAAACCTAACCCGTAATCCTAAACCCTAAACCTAAACACATAAACCCAAACCCAACCCTAAACCCGAAATACTTAAACACTAATACCCGACAAACCCTAAAACTAACCCAAAAAAACCCCTCACCCTAAACAAACCATAATCCTAATCAAAACCCTAACCCTAAACCTCAAGGGGCGGGAGGGGCCAAAGAGGGAAGACACCCGATGTACAAGGAAAAAGAAAGAAGGGGAAGAAGGAGGAGGGAATAAAGGAGGAAGGAAGGAGACAGGGGGAAGGGATGCCAAGCATAATGGAGAGTGATGAACGAAGGGGGGTAAAAAAGAGGAAGAGAGGCTAGAAAAGAAAAAGAGTAAAAAAAGATAGTGGTGTGAAAAAGGAAAAAACGGTATGTGGGGGAGGAGGAAGAAGCGAAAAAGGATAGGGGGTAACAAAACGAGGAAAGACAAAGGGAAAAAGGTAGGGAAGAGGAACCGGAAGGAGAGGGGTAAACATTAGGGAGAGGGAGGGAAGAAAAAACAAACGGAACGGGAAAAAAAAAGAGAAAAAGAGAGAGAAAAGGAGGAGGTAAAAAACCGAACAGAGATGTGAAAGGAGGAAGAGAGGCAAACCAATAGGGGAAATACAGAGGAAACTTAAACACGGATATGCAATAACGGCAAAGAAAGAAAGATGTTAGGGAGGTGAAAACCTACCAGCTAACCGAAACCCTAAACCCTCAACCCTATACCCTAAAATCAAAACCCTAAACCTAAACCCTAAACCCTGAACCCTAAAACCTAAATAATAAAACCCAAACACCTAAACCCCAAACCCTAACCCCTAAACCCCAAAACCCAAACACTAAACTCTAAACCTTAAAACCCATAACCCTCAACCCTAAACCCTAAATAAAAAACCCTAAACCCTAAACACTAAAACCTAAACCCTAAAACCTAAACACCTAAACGCCAAACCCTAAATCCTAAACACTAAACTCTAAACCATAAACACTAAACCCTAAACCCTAACCCTAAACATTAAACCCTGGACCCTAAAAACCCTAAACACTAAACCCTACCCAAAGACCCTAACCCCAAACCCTAAACCCTAAACTCAAAACCCAAAACCCTAAAACTTAAACCCTAAATGCAAAACCCGAAACCCTAAACCCTAACCCCTAAGCCCTAAACCCAACATCCTAAAGCCTAAAGCCTAAAACCAAAACGCGTAAACCCTAAACCCTAAACCCCAAACTCTAGAACCTAAACATTGAACCCTAAACCCTAAACCATAACCCCAATCCCTAAACTCTAAAGCCCAACCCCAAACCCTAACCTAAACCCTAAAACATATACACGAAACCCTAAACCCTAAACCCTAAAACGTAGACCCTAAAACCTAAACACCTAAACCTGAAACCCTAAACCTTAAACCCTAAACCCTAAACCCTAAACCCTAAACCCTAAACCCTACACCCTAACCCTTAACCCTAAACCCTAAACCCTAAATACTAAACCCTAACACATTAAACCCTAAAACACCAAACCCAAAATCCTAAAACCCTAAACCCGAAACCCAAAACCCTAAACCCTAAATCCAAAACCCTAAACCCAAAACCCTAAACCATAAACCCTAAATCCTATAACCTAAACCCTAAAACCTAAACACCTAAACCTTAAACCCTAAACCCTAAACCTTAAACCCTAAACCCAAAACCCTAAAATGTAAACCCTAAAACCAAAACACCTAAACCCTAAACCCTAAACCCTAAACCCTAAACCCTAAACACTAAACCCTAACCCCAAACCCTAAACCCTAAACACTAAACCCTAATCCCTAACCTGTAAAACCCTAAACCCTAAAATACTAAACCCTAGACCCTAAAAACCCTAAACCCTAAACCCTAAAACCTAAACCTTAAAACCTAAACACCTAAACTCTAAACCCTAAACCCTAAACCCTAAACCTTAAACCCTAAACCCTAAAACCAAAACCCTAAAACCCTAAGCCATAAACCCTAAACCCTAAACCCAAAACCCTAAACCCTAAAAACCCTAAACTCTTAACCCTAAACCCTAAACCCTAAACCCTAAACCCTAGACCATAAAACATAAGCCCTAAAACCTAACTACCTAAACCCTAAACCTCAAATCCTAAACCATAAACCGTAATCCCTAAACACTGAACCCTAAACCCTAAACCCTAAACACTAAACCCTAAATGTTAAACCCTAACCCCAAACCCTAAACCCTAAACCCTAAACCCTAAACCCATAGCCCTAAGCCCTAAAACCTGCACCATAAACACTAAACCCTAAACCCTAAACCCTAAATCCAAAACCCTAAACCCTAAAACGTAAACCCTAAAACCTAAACACCTAAACCCTAAACCATAAACCCTAAACACTAAACCCTAAACCCTAAACCCAAAATCGAAAACCCTAAACCCTAAAGCCTAAATACTAAACACTAAACCCTAAACCCTAAACCCTGAAAACAAAGACCCAAAGCCCTTAACCCTAAACCCTAAACCCTAAAACCTAAACCTCAAAATCCCACACCTAAACCCTAAACCCTAAACCCTAAAATCTAAACCCTAAACCCTAACCCTAAACCCTAAACCCTAAACCCTAAACCCTAAACCCTAGACCCCAAAAACCCTAAACCCTAAACCCTAAACCCTAACCCCAAACCCAAACCCTAAATCATAAACCCTAAACCCAAAAACCCTAAACCCTAAACCCTAGACCATAAAACATAAGCCCTAAAACCTAACTACCTAAACCCTAAACCTCAAATCCTAAACCATAAACCGTAATCCCTAAACACTGAACCCTAAACCCTAAACCCTAAACCCTAAACCCTAAACACTAAACCCTAAACACTAAACCCTAAACGTTAAACCCTAACCCCAAACCCTAAACCCTAAACCCTAAAGCCATAGCCCTAAGCCCTAAAACCTAAACCATAAACACTAAACCCTAAACCCTAAACCCTAAATCCAAAACCCTAAACCCTAAAACATAAACCCTAAAACCTAAACACCTAAACCCTAAACACTAAACCCTAAACCCTAAACCCAAAATCGAAAACCCTAAACCCTAAACCCTAAATACTAAACACTAAACCCTAAACCCTAAACCCTGAAAAGAAAGACCCAAAGCCCTTAACCCTAAACCCTAAACCCTAAAACCTAAACCTCAAAATCCCACACCTAAACCCTAAACCCTAAACCCTAAAATCTAAACCCTAAACCCTAACCCTAATTCCTAAACCCTAAACCCTAAACCCTAGACCCCAAAATCCCTAAACCCTATACCCTAAACCCTAACCCCAAACCCAAACCCTAAATCATAAACCCTAAACCCAAAACCCTAAGCTCGATACCCAAAACCCTGAACCCTATAACACTAAACCCTAAACCCTAGTCCCTAAACCCTAAAATCTTAAACCCTAATTCTGAGCCCTAAACCCTAAACCCTAAACCCAAAACCCTAAACCATAAATACTAAACACTAAACCGTAAACCCTAAACCCTAAACCCTAAACCCTAAAATCTAAACCCTAAAACCCTAACCCTAAACCCTAAACCCTAAACCCTAGACCCCAAAATCCCTAAACCCTATACCCTAAACCCTAACCCCAAACCCAAACCCTAAATCATAAAACCTAAACCCAAAACCCTAAGCTCGATACCCTAAACCCTGAACCCTATAACACTAAACCCTAAACCCTAGTCCCTAAACCCTAAAATCTTAAACCCTAATTCTGAGCCCTAAACCCTAAACCCTAAACCCTAAACCATAAATACTAAACACTAAACCGTAAACCCTAAACCCTAAACCCTAAAAATCCTAAACCCTAAACCCTAAACCCTAAAATCAAAACCCTAAACCCTAAACCCTAAACCCTAAACCATGAACCCTAAAACCTAAACAATAAAACCCAAACACCTAAACCCCAAACCCTAAACCCTAAACCCCAAAACCCAAACACTAAACTGTAATCCTTAAAACCCTAAACCCTAAACCCTAAACCCTAAACCCTAAACCTAAACACCTAAACCCCAAACCCTAAACCCTAAACCCTGAACTCTAAACCCTAAACCCTAAACACTAAACCCTAAACCCTAACTGATACAGAACCCCAAGAATAAATGTCTAGAGACCCAAATTAGATTTATCAAAACCCCAAACCCAAAATAAGATTCGACATGGTATAGGATCCTTGACCTATTGCTTGACGTGAAGCACAAACCAAGAATATCAAATTAATGGATGAACGCCACAAAAGTAGCACCTTTGATAAGTTCGGTGAAAGTTCAATGAAGAACTTGAAGAGAAATAAACCTCACTTATAATTGTATTCTACAAAAATAATCCTCCTTTAATACAATAGAGAGTTAACTACTTATAGAAAATAAAAGAAACCCATGACATCAGTTTGACTAATAAAAATAAGCTATGACATCAATCTGGCCAATAAAATAATCCCACATAACCTTAAGTATGCCATGTCATTTAATGAAACATGTGCAAGTCACATGTCATGTGTCATTTAATGAAACATGTGCAAGTCACATGCCATGTGTCATGTCATTTAATGAAACATGTGCGAGTCACATGTCATGCTTAATCGACACAATTGGCCCACTATTTAATCCATAAAAATTCCCCAAACAACCCTTATTGGCTTAAGGTTCCAGCTTCACATGCCTTTAGACAATTTAGCATCTTAGGCTCTTCAAGAAAGTCTTGTTCTTTAGTGTCCATGGCCTTCATTGACTCTTGCTCAAGCAACTTCTCGATTAGTCCTTGCATAGCCTCTTTGACCTTCTTGGCTCTAGCTCCGGTGATGGGTCCGCTTGGCATGTGCAGATCATCGTGTGCAATCGGAGCTTGTGGGTTTATATCATTCCCCCTCTCTTCAAAAAGATTCATCCTTGAATCATCACCTACATCAAAAAAGGATAAATCAGAAACGTTGAAAGTTGCATTGACCTTATACTCACCCGGTAGATCCAACTTGTATGCATTATCGTTGATCTTTTCTACCACTTGAAAAGGTCCATCACCCCTTGGGTGTAGCTTTGTTTTCCTTTTAGTTGGAAACCTCTCTTTTCTCATATGCACCCATACCCAATCTCCCGGTTCAAAAGTAACGAACTTGTGCCCCTTATTAGCTTGAGATGAATATTGTCGGTTCTTTTTTTCAATGTGCTGACATGCTTGTTCATGGATTCTCTTCACCAAATCAGCCTTGTGTCGTCCGTCTAAGCTAGCTATCTCATTCACAGGTAGCGGCATCAAATCCAATGGAGTCAAAGAATTAAAACCATAAACAATTTCAAATGGAGAAAAATTAGTAGAAGCATGCACAGTTCTATTATAAGCAAACTCAACAAGTGGTATGCATTCTTCCCATGATTTTAAATTCCCTTGAATGACCGCACGCAATAAGGTTGCTAAAGTCCGATTAACTACTTCAGTTTGACCATCAGTTTGAGGATGACAAGTAGTAGAAAACAATAGCTTAGTTCCTAACTTTCCCCAAAAAATCTTCCAAAAGTAGCTAAGGAATTTAACATCCTTATCACTCACAATTGTCCTAGGAATGCCATGCAATCGCACAATGTCCCTAAAAAATAAATTGGCTATATTTGTGGCATCATCAGTTTTATGGCAAGGAATAAAATGTGCCATTTTAGAAAATCTATCAACCACCACAAATATAGAGTCCGTACCCCCTTTGGACCTAGGCAAACCTATTATGAAATCCATAGACTTAGCTTGTTTACATGAAATGCATCTAGAACACACTCTCTCTACATCTCTATGCATTAGGTGGCCAAAAGAAGTGTTCATGCAGAATATCTAAAGTCTTTTGTACCCCAAAATGTCCCATCAAACCCCCGCTATGTGACTCTCGCACAAGCAATTCTCTTAAGGAGCAGTTAGGCACACAAAGTCTATTTTCCCTAAACAAATATCCATCATTCCTATAGAATTTATGAAACGGAACTTTATCACATGCCATGTACACATTAGAAAAATCAGAATCTTTAGCATATAAATCCTTTATGTATTCAAAACCTAATAGCTTAGTGCTAAGTGTAGTAATTAAGGCATACCTGCGAGAAAGCGCATCAGCCATGACATTCTCTTTCCCCTGCTTGTACTAAATGACATATGGGAAGGTTTCGATGAACTCTACCCATTTGGCGTGGCGGCGATTTAGCTTACCTTGCCCCTTCAAATGCTTTAATGATTCATGATCAGAGTGGATCACGAATTCTTTAGGCCACAAGTAGTGTTGCCATGTCTCCAATGCCCTCACCAAGGCATACAGTTCTTTATCATACGTGGAGTAGTTCAATGCTGCCCCCATTGAGCTTTTCACTAAAATATGCAATGGGATGCTTATCCTGCATCAAAACAGCTCCAATACCAATCCCGGAGGCATCACATTCAATCTCAAAAGTTTTAGTGAAATCAGGTAAAAGCAACAATGGAGCACAACACAACCTATCTTTAAGCATTTTAAAGGAATGTTCTTGTGCATTACCCCATTTAAACCCTACGTTCTTTTTTATTACTTCAGTTAAAGGTGTAGCAATGGTGCTAAAATCTCTCACAAACCGCCTATAAAAACTAGCCAACCCATGAAAACTACGTACATTAGTCACAGATTTAGGTGTTGGCCAATCTTTTATTGCTTTCACTTTTTCCTCATCCACTTCTACGCCTTTAGCACTCACCATATAACCCAAGAAAATAACATTTTCCATGCAAAAATTACATTTCTTTAGGTTAGCAAACAATTTTTCTTTTTTAAGAACATCTAGTACACCTTTCAAATGATCCAAGTGATCATCAAGATTCTTGTTATACACTCAGATGTCGTCAAAGTAGGCAACAACAAATCTACTTATAAATGCACCCAACATATGATTCATCAAATGCATGAAAGTACTAGGTGCATTGGTCAGACCAAAGGGCATAACCATCCATTCATACAAACCGTACTTTGTCTTAAATGCAGTTTTCCATTCATCTACCGGTTGCATTCTTATTTGATGGTAGCCACTTTTTAAATCAATTTTAGAAAAGATGCAAGAGCCATGCAGTTCATCTAACATGTCATCTAGTCTAGGGATAGGATGGCGATACTTTACAGTGATTTTATTGATGGCTCTACAATCGGCGCACATCCTCCATGATCCATCTTTCTTTGGTACCAGTAGCACGGATACCGCACACGAACTCATGCTCTCCCTCACATGCCCCTTGGCAAGCAGCTCCTCAACTTGTCTTTAAAGTTCCTTAGTCTCCTCGGGGCTGCTCCTATAGGCTGGACGGTTGGGAATCGTAGCCCCAAGGATGAAGTCAATATGATGCTCAATTCCTCTAATTGGTGGCAAACCATTGGGCACGTCCACAGGAAAGACATCCTTGTATTCCTACAGCAAAGAAACAACAGCACTAGGCAAGGAAGAGGTGAGTTCCTTAGTGCTCAAATATGCCTCCTTGTACATGAGTACAACTAGAGGTCTTTGTGCATAAAAAGCTTTCATACACTCTTTTTCTTTTGCATACAAACTCACTTTTTCCTCTCTCGTTGTTTTTCTCTCATTTTTACCACTCTTTTTTTTTTTTTTTTCTAATTTCAATGCTCTCTGCCTCTCCTTTTGTTTTATTCTCAACCTCTTTTTTGTTTTTCTCATCATTTGCTCTTTTCAATCTCACTTGATCTTCATACACTTGCTTAGGAGTTAATGGTACAAGGGTCACACTCCTCCCATCTTTTAGAAAAGAATACCTATACTTGAACCCATCATGAGTGACACATCGATCATATTGCCATGGCCTGCCCAATAAGATGTGACTAGCATGCATAGGGACCACATCACATAAAATCTCATCAGAATATTTTCCAATTGAAAATACAATCAGCACTTGCTTATTCACCCTAACCTCCCCACACTCATTCAACCATTGAAGTTTGTAAGGCCTAGGATGTTTTATGCATTGCAACCCCAACTTCTCTACTAATGTGGTACTAGCTACGTTAGTGCAGCTCCCTCCATCGATGATCATGCTACACACCTTATCATGGATGTAACATCGAGTATGAAATATATTCTCACGCTGCTCCTCATTTTCATCTTTCACCACATGCATGTTTAAAGCTCTCCTAGTTACTAATGCCTCGCCATGGATAGCATACTCAACATCACTAGAATCTTCTAGTGAAGGCATGGACTCATGATCACTCTCTTCATCATCAGTCTCAATAGTACCATCATCTCTCATAATCATTGCTCTTTTATTTGGGCATTGTGATGCAATATGGCCAGTCCCCAAACACCTAAAACACTTGGTATTTTTGTACCTACTAGATTGAGAAGAAGTTATACCTTTTTCATGGCTGCCCACTTTGTCTTTGCCTTTCTTTTTCTTTTCCTTGGATTTGGAAACAACCATTTCTTCTTTTGATTTCCCCTAATTCAGTTTCCATGTGGAATGGGAAGCCAAAGTTGTTGTAGCATGCTTGTTTCCACCCTTGTGTTTGAGTTGCCTCTCTACTTTCATTGCCATATGCACCATGTCCTCTAACTCCACATAGTGCTGCAGCTCCACTATGTTATCAATTTCCCGGTTCAACCCACATATGAATCATGCCATTGTAGCTTCTCTATCTTCCTCAATATTTGCCCGAATCATAGCTATCTCCATCTCCTTGTGGTAGTCCTCCACACTTTTGGTACCTTGGGTAAGGCTTTGAAGACGTTGGTGTAAGTCTCGGTAGTAGTGGTTTGGTACAAATCGCTTCCTTATCACCGCCTTCATTTTAGCCCACGTCTGGATTGGTCTTTCCATGTTTCTACACCTACTAAGAAGAATTTGATCCCACCATACCAGTGCGTAGTCAGTGAACTCCACAGCTTCCAATTTCACCTTATTTTCTTCGGAGTAGTTATGACACTAAAAAATCAGCTCAACCTTCCTCTCCCATTCAAGGTATACATCCAGGTTATTTTTCCCTTAAAAAGAAGGAATCTTCATTTTGATGCTTCAGATGTTTCTATCGATGTTATCTCAACCCATTGGCTCCTATGGAGGTTGTCGTTCTTGCCTAGCACCTCGATAAGCAAATCTGCCCATACCGTCATGTTCATCATCACTTGCCTCAATGCTACCTATATCATGTTCAAATTCAGCAATCGGAGGAGTATGTGGCCTTCGCCACCTTTCATTGGATTGCCTTCTTCTCAGTCCATCAATTGCAGTGTCTTGTCTATCCAATCTATCTCTCAACTCCCCAAAAATCATGTTGAGTCTTTCAAACTGCTGTTGAATGGCTTGCAAGGTGAAGAATGAGTCTTGTGGAGGGTTCTCATTCTCGCTACCTTTGCTGGAAGTTTCAGTGCCAACCACCTTTCTACTCATAATTTCAAACATGCAAAAAGGATATTAAAGAGAAAAAAAAATTTTCGTCACTCACTCCCTTACGTGTTTACCCTCCAAACAATGGCACTCAACACTCATGTTTTTGACACAAATTTTTTTTTTTTTTTGGCCTTTTCCCTCTAATACGCTCACACACTCGTGCCTCTTACTGACTCACTCGAAAAATGAGCAGCTCGAAAGCTATCCCAAGTATAGGAGTTACGTCGTGTAATATTAAGCCCAAGGGCTAGATCGTCTCCTCAGGGAATGCGTTTAATCTCAAAATTTACGTTCGCCCAATCGAAATTAAAAAGGTACTGAACTCAGTTCAGATTCGGGGATTTTCAAGATTGTGGATACTTAAATGAAAACACAAATTAAAGTCCTAAAACTAGCACGCACGGAATTAAATAACAATAAAGGAAACCCTAAGCTACTCAAGGAAATACCTAAACATGCATTATTAAAGATGGCAACTACAAATAAGGAATTAAAACACGCAGGAATGGAAACTCAATCAGATTTAAACACAGACTAAAAACTGAACTTTTAACACGAATCAAGAACGCGAACTAATAATTAAATTATCAATCAACCTAAACGATAACGGGACACAATAAAAACACGAACTTTGTATGTTATTTTTTTTATTTTTTTATTTTATACTAGAACTGAACCAAACTTCACTAGATTAATTAAATAAACTAAAGCATTAATTAAATCTATCACTAAATAAATAAACAAGTTGCAGCAATTTAAAATTACATCATTCCAAAAACTTCAATAAAAAAAAATAACAATAGTCACTTGAATGATACTAAATAAGCATTTAAATATAGATCACTTAACCTTCAAAAAAAAAAACAAAAACATAATACCCAAATAAAATAAAGTAAAAGAAAAGAATAGAGAAGGAGAGAAAGAGAGAAAAACAGAGCACGTCCGCTGGTCGATTGTGGAGGCTCACGGGGCTGCTGTGTCTGGAGATAAAGCTGCTGATGTGCTGTCCTTTTGCCGTAGGAACTGTGCAGAGATGGAGGGGCTGTTGTGTTGCTGGCTGGCCGTGGAGAGGTTGTTGGTATTGCTATGGCAGAGGGCTGTGTGATCTGCTGGAGTCTCGACTGGTGTTGCAGAGGAGAAGATGAAGCTGCTACAGCTACCTTTGCTGTGTTCTGGCTGGCCGTGGAGAGGCTGCTTGAGGTTATGCTGCGGTGGAGATTAGTATGTGCAGCTGGAGCGGGGCTTGCAGCAGAGGAGATTGCAGAGGGAGTTTAGGGAGAATAGAGAGAGAGAAGAAGAGAGTGGGGGAGAGTTTAGGGAGAGAATTAAAATAAAAACAGAGGGAAAGAGAAGAGAGCAAGATGAAAAAAAACAAAGCCAATTAAAGAAGAAGAAGAAGAAGAAGAAGAAGAAGAAGAAGAAGAGGAGAGGAGAGGAGAGGAGAGGAGAGCCCTCGGGGCTGCCTGCCGAACAGGGGAAAGAAAAGAAAGAAATTTAAAGGAGGAAAGAAGCTGCCCTAGGACCCGGATCCAACCAATTTGACCCGGCAACTTGACCCGAATTGTTGTATTTTTTTGTTCTCTTTTCATTGCAAATTCTGCTCTTCTGAAGCATGTATCTTACAAAACTCAAAACACAAAAGTTGTAGATAATCCTTTCTTCTTTCTCTAGAAATTTGAATCGTCTTGATCGGAGCTCGGACGGAAAAGTTATACATGAAATATGAAAAGGTATCGGTTTTGATTCCCGGGAATTTTCCTGCGACAAAAAATTACCAAAATCTCATAAATAGTGCAATAAAGTTCAAGAATGATGATTTTGGAACTTTATTAAAATATTAGATAATTTTGGAGATTTAATTAAAAATATAAACCGTAAAGCTTGGGTTAAACGTCCAATTACGCAGTTTCGGTGCGTAATCACACCCCCCAACTAACGTTTTTCTAGTCTCTAGCAAATGATGTGAATGAATCTCAGGGCGGTGTCTACAACTACATACTCTAGTAATCATGAAATCAATGCACAAGCCACATAATTATACCATCTCACATACAAGAACATAACTGAATTTCACACAAGCTTGTTCATATTCAATGCATACGACTCCAAAGCACGTCACTTATACAAGTTTCATCGTTTATATGTGATTTGAGAGCAGTATACTCACATGAAGTTAATCAGTGACACATTCAGAGTTAATGCAATCATATAAGTTCGAGTATAAACAGGTAAACTCTCGAGGTGTGTGTGATGTGTGTGACTCAGTACACTTAGGATACCAATGGACACCTACAGAACGGTCGCTTTGACTCGGCCTAACTGGTATACCCTTAAGAACACTCAAAGGAATGGGTTCACTCGTCATATGTGAGGAGGAGTGTCGCGATCAAACATCCCACATACTAAAAGGAACAACGGTAAGTGTATGGAGTGGACTAGTCTAGAAAAAATTTAGCCTATCTATGAGGTGTCGGGTCCTTCACCCTAGCATCTTCTCACCTACTCGCCATATCCAACTGAGACCACCCTAGATCAACTCATTCACAAACTTGTCGTGAATACATCCGAGGCATTAATCGATTGAAGAATCTTCAATACATGGAAAATATGTGTCGTCCTTGACTTTTTGTGATGTGTATTTGGGTCGGCATTGACATTTCATTTCATGTGCATGTGTATTGCTTATTCTTTTTTTTTTTTCTGCTAATTCTTCATTTTCTGTCTTTTCTTGATCAATAAGGACAATATAACACTTCTTTTGTAATCTTCATACCATCAATGGGAATTGAGCTCAAATAGGAGTTCATGAATTAAGTCTATCTCTAGGGGTGGCTCAGCCTTCAAATTTTGAGTAGGTTACAAGACCTAGGTTTCTATCTCCCCACTAGATGTCACCTCTAGGCTAGCAAATCAAAAACAAAGACTAGTGTACAAGGAATCATCCAAAAAAAATAGAATTGAGTTCTGTGAACTCTGATTTAATATTAACGCTCAAAAGGAGGATAAATAGCTCAAGGATATCTCACAAGGTGTCATAGTCTCCACGGGTGTTCTCTCAGTGCTCACAAGGAACCCTAAGTGCAATGAATCACGTGAATGTGTTTATTCAGCCTCGTGAGATTCCGTGTAAATACAGGAAATTATATAGTCAAATTAACACGAATGTACTACCAATCGATTCTTCATGGAGTCATAAGATCATATAAAGAAAAACTATGCATGATTGACTCAAGTGTGTCATTCTTAAGTTATACGCAAGTATGTGAAGGTTATACAAAGTGTTAAGCATGACATAGTGCAATGTAATTCCTCAGTGCTCCTCCTTTCTTTCTCTCTTTCTTTTTGATTTTATTTTTTATTTTTTTATTTTTGTTTTTCTTTTTTTGAAATATAAATCCCGATACGTGTACGTGCACAGTGTCACATGCGAATGCTCATCCCCCCCAACTAAAATGGAACATTGTCCTCAATGTGAAAGCATAAGGGAAATAGAAAGGACTGTGCACGGGAAAAGTAAAGCGTACCTGAGTGGCGAAATAATGGAAAACAAAGATCGAACTATGAGAAAATAGACCTGAAAACTAACTAAAAATAAAATAAGATAAAATAAAAGGAAATAAGGAAAAGAAAAACATCACAATTGTCTTGGTGGAAGCTCTGGAGGAATTTCGTCTGGTGGCGCAGGTCTATAAATTGCACCGACAGTTCTCCAAATTTAAGTCGCCATAATCGATCAGTCGTCATACCTGCACGAAAATCAACCTCAAATGAATTAATGCATGTCAAAATACCAAACAATTTGTGTGCAGGTCGACCCTCTTGTGTTGATAAGAAAGGGTCTTTATTCAACATTGTGTCCAGGAAATGTGCTTCTTTACGAACTAACGGTTGATAGAAAGTGATCGGAATAATTACCTACAGTTCTTCAGAAGCATTAACATTAGAGGTTTTACCTGATTCTTTGAAAATTATATACTCACCAGACTGGTCACCCTCTTTATCGGGTGTACATATCATCATACCATTGCAAGAGTCTGCCTCTACATTAGGCTCCTTAACATCTGATTCAGGCAGGAGTGACGATTTCACGATTTCTGAGCTCGGAGTAGGAGGCTCACGGGGCTGCTGTGTTTGGAGATAAAGCTGCTGATGTGCTGTCCTTTTGCCGTAGGAACTGTGCAGAGATGGAGGGGCTGTTGTGTTGCTGGCTGGCCGTGGAGAGGCTGCTGGTATTGCTATGGCAGAGGGCTGTGTGATCTGCTGGAGTCTCGACTGGTGTTGCAGAGGAGAAGATGAAGCTGCTACAGCTACCTTTGCTGTGTTCTGGCTGGCCGTGGAGAGGCTGCTTGAGGTTATGCTGCGGTGGAGATTAGTATGTGTAGCTGGAGCGGGGCTTGTAGCAGAGGAGATTGCAGAGGGAGTTTAGGGAGAATAGAGAGAGAGAAGAAGAGAGTGGGGGAGAGTTTAGGGAGAGAATTAAAATAAAAACAGAGGGAAAGAGAAGAGAGCAAGATGAAAAAAAACAAAGCCAATTAAAGAAGAAGAAGAAGAAGAAGAAGAAGAGGAGAGGAGAGGAGAGGAGAGCCCTCGAGGCTGCCTGCCGAACAGGGGAAAGAAAAGAAAGAAATTTAAAGGAGGAAAGAAGCTGCCCTAGGACCCGGATCCAACCAATTTGACCTGGCAACTTGACCCGAATTGTTGTATTTTTTTGTTCTCTTTTCATTGCAAATTCTGCTCTTCTGGAGCACGTATCTTACAAAACTTGAAACACAAAAATTGTAGATAATCCTTTCCTCTTTCTCCAGAAATTTGAATCGTCTTGATCGGAGCTCAGACGGAAAGGTTATGCATGAAATATGAACAGGTATCGGTTTTGATTCCCGGGAATTTTCCTTCGACAAAAAATTACCAAAATCTCATAAATAGTGCAATAAAGTTCAAGAATGATGATTTTGACACTTTATTAAAATATTAGATAATTTTGGACATTTAATTAAAAATATAAACCGTAAAGCTCGGGTTAAACGTCCAATTACGCAGTTTCGGTGCGTAATCACTTACCACTCAAGATTTCTCTTTTAGTTCTTTACTGAACTAATCCCAAACAAATCAAACGCAACTAAATCAATGAAAACAACTAAATCAGACATGAAACAACAAAGGAAAGATAAAAAGAAGTCAAGAAAAACAATAATGACGTGAACGAAATAAAAAGAAATTCAATGGAACAAAATAACCAACTCGACCAAGGATATATTCAAACACAAATCAAAATAATAAGTTGCTACCTCATCTTTTTTTTTTTCTTTTTTTTTTTATGAATGCAAAATACTGTCTTTTCTCTTTCTTTCTTTTTTCTTTTGAATGCACAAAATGGGTTTTTTTTTTTTTTAATGTGCTCTAATCGGCCTTGCGGTATTTCTTGCAATTTCCAGCCACAAAAGATTCAATCTTGATGATGGACGATATTAAAGAAGAGATGGAAAATTTTGAAAACAAGAAAACAAGATAGGTAGATCGGATGACAGAAGAATTTGAAATAAAGATAAATGATTATGAGATAAAAGAATTTTCGAAAGCAATAAAAAAAATAAGATAGATAGAACCTGATTTGAACCTGGCTCTGATACCAAATGATATGGAACCCCAAGAATAAATGTCCGGAGACCCCAAATCAGATTTATCAAAACCCCAAACCCAAAATAAGATTCGACATGGTATAGGATCCTTGACCTATTGCTTGACGTGAAGCACAAACCAAGAATATCAAATTAATGGATGAACGCCACAAAGGTAGCACCTTTGATAAGTTCGGTGAAAGTTCAATGAATAACTTGAAGAGAAATAAACCTCACTTATAATTGTATTCAGCAAAAATAATCCTCCTTTAATACAATAGAGAGTTGACTACTTATAGAAAATAAAAGAAACCCATGACATCAGTTCGACCAAAAAAAAAAAGCTTTGACATCAATCTGGTCAGTAAAATAATCTCACATAACCTTAAGCATGCCATGTCATTTAATGAAACATGTGCAAGTCACATGTCATGTGTCATTTAATGAAACATGTGCAAGTCACATGCCATGTGTCATGTCATTTAATAAAACATGTGCGAGTCACATGTTATGCTTAATCGACACAATTGGCCCACTATTTAATCCATAAAAATTCCCCAAACAGCCCTTATTGGCTTAAGGTTCCAACTTCACGCGCCTTTAGACAATTTAGCATCTTAGGCTCTTCAAGAAAGTTTTTTTCTTTAGTGTCCATGGCCCTCATTGACTCTTGCTCAAGCAACTTCTCGATTAGTCCTTACATAGCCTACTTGACCTTCTTGGCTCTAACTCTTGCGATGGGTCCGCTTGGCATGTGCAGATCATCATGTGCAATCGGAGCTTGTGAGTTCATATCACTAACCCTAAACCCTAACCTTAAACATTAAACCCTGGACCCTAAAATCCCTAAACACTAAACCCTACCCCCAAACCCTAACCCCAAACCCTAAACCTTAAACTCAAAACCATAAACCCTAAACCCTAAACCTTAAACCCAAAATCAAAAACCCTAAACCCTAAACCCTAAATCCTAAACCCAAAACGCAAAAACCTAAAGCCTAAAGACTAAAACAAAAACACGTAAACCTAAACCCTAAACCCCAAACCCTAGAACCTAAACACTGAACCCTAAACCCTAACCCCAAACCCTAAACACTAAACCCTAACCCCAAACCCTAACCTAAACCCTTAAACATATACACGAAACCCTAAACCCTAAACCCTAAAACGTAAACCCTAAAACCTAAACACCTAAACCCTAAACCCTAAACCCTAAACCCTAAACCCTAAACCCTAAACCCTAAACCCTAAACCCTAAACCCTAAACCCTAAACCCTAACCCTAAGCCCTAAACACCAAATCCTAAACCCTAACACATTAAACCCTAAAACACTAAACCCTAAACCCTAAAACCTAAACCCTAAACCCTAAATCCAAAACCCAAAACCCAAAACCCTAAACCCTAAACCCTAAAGCCTAAAACCTAAACCATAAAACCTAAACACCTAAACCCTAAACCCTAAACCCTAAACCCTAAACCCTAAAATGTAAACCCTAAAACAAAAAAACCTAAACCCTAAACCCTAATCCCTAATCCCTAAACCCTAAACCCTAAACCCAAACCCTAAACCATAAACCATAAACCCTAATCCCTAAACCCTAAAACCCTAAAACCTAAAACACTAAACCCTAAACACTAGACACTAAAAACCCTAAACGCTAAAAAATAAACCTTAAAACCTAAACACCTAAACTCTAAACCCTAAACCCTAAACCCTAAACCCTAAACCTTAAACCCTAAACCCTAAAACCAAAACCCTAAACCCAAAATCCTCAACCCTAAAAACCCTAAACCCATAACCCTAAACCCTAAACCCTAAACCACAAAATATAAGCCCTGAAACCTAAATACCTAAACCCTAAACCCCAAATCCTAAACCATAAACTGTAATCCCTAAACACTGAACCCTAAACCCTAAACCATAACCCTAAACCCTAAACCCTAAACCCTAAACCCTAAACACTAAACCGTAACCCCAAACCCTAACCCCAATCCCAAAACCCAAAACCTGAAACCCTAAACCCTATAACCCTAAATCCTAAACCCTAAACCCTAAACCCATAGCCCTAAGCCCTAAAACCTAAACCGTAAACCCTAAACCCAAAACCCTAAACCCTAAGTACTGAACATTAAACCCTAAACCCTAAATCCTAAATCTAAAACCCTAAACCCTAAACCCTAAACCCTAAAATGTAAACCCTAAAACCTAAACACCTAAACCCTAAACCCTAAACCCTAACCCTAAACCCTAAACCCTAAACCCTAAAACCCTAAACCCTAAAACACTAAACCCTAAACCCTAAAACCCTAAACCCTAATCCCAAACCCCAAATCCTAAAACCTAAACCCTAAACCCTAAATACCAAACACAAAACCCTAAACCCTAAACCCTATAACCTAAACACAAAAACAAAAACACCTAAACCCTAAACCCTAAACCCTAAACCCTAAATCCCTAAACCCTAAAACATTAAATCCTAAACCCTAAACCCTAGACCATAAAAACTCTAAACCCTAAACCCTAAACCCGAAACCCTAAAACCCTTTCCCTAAACCCTAAACCCTAAATCCAAAACCCTAAACCCTAAACCCTAAACCCTAAAACCTAAGCCCTAAAACCAAAATTCCTAAACCCGAAGCCCTAAACCCCAAACCCCAAACCATAAACCCTAAACCCTAAACACTGAACCCTAAACCCTAAACCCTAAACCCTAACCCCGAACCCTAACCCTAAACCCTAAACCCTAAAATCGAAACCCTAAACCCTAAACCCTATATCCCTAAACCCTAAACCCTAAACCCTAAACCTTAAACCCGTAGTCCTAAGCCCTAAAACCTAAACCTTAAACCCTAAGCCCAAAACCCAAAACCCAAAACCCTAAATCCAAAACCCTAAACCCTAAACCCTAAACCCTAAACCCTAAACCCTAAAACCTAAAACGTAAACCCTAAAACCTAAACACGAAAACCCTAAACCCTAAAACCTAAACCCTAAACCCTAAACCCTAAACCCTAAACCGTAAAATACTAAACCCTAAACCCTAAAACCCTAAACCCTAAACCCTAAACCATAAACCCTAAACCCTAAACCCTAAACCCCAAAGCCTAAAGCCTAAAACCTAAACCCTAAAACCTAAACACCTAAGCCAAAAACCCTAAACCCTAAACCCTAAACCCTAAACCCTAAAACGTAAATGAAATAAGGAATAGCTTCTCAAGAGTGGGGTGAATTGGATTTATTTTTTTTTTAGTTTTCGTTTAGAATTAGTTCTTTTAAGTTATTAGTTTGAGAAACACTCACAATCAATCACAACAAGATCAAACGAAACAATATATGTGAAAATTTGTTGCACTTAATATAATCCCTGTATCACAAGTATTCTTCTTCCCAATGTTTAGTTTTTAAATAAACTTTTAGATTAATAGGTCAAGGATAATCAACCAACATAGTCCCTTTCAATTTCCACAATCAATGCTGATTTATCCAAAACGAATTACCTTTCGGTCTATTTAACAACCAAACATTCAGGAATAAAATTTAAAAACAACCACACAGATTATATCTTTGAAGAATAAACAGTAGAGTAGAGAAAGAAGAACACAAGGATTTTTACGAGGTTTGGCTTCAACACAACCTACGTCCTCGCCCTTGGCCAAACCGCCAAAGGATTCACTATCACCGTTCCTTTAACAGTAGGAACAAAAACAATTACAAGCACTCCTTTGGTAAGGCTAGAGCTCGCTTTCTCCAAACGATTCTCCCTTTGTTTGGTCCAACGATTGAACACTCAAATCATCAACAAGCCTTGTTACAATGATAGAGAAACAACACGTACAAAAACTTGCTCCCCAAAGAGCTGATCAGTACAAGTTTAAAACACTAATATATTTCAGTAAATTTAGAATATGAATTTTCAGAATGAAGCTCTTAGAAATTGATCACCGTGGATATTTCTCAATGAAAGAATTTGCAACTTCAAGGATAAAACACAGTGAGAGTTAGAAGGAACTTCTTATTTTCGAGCAAGGATGTGAGCAATATGAGGTGCTTTCAAAATTTCAGAGTAAGAGAGAGTATGACAGCAGATTGTGAGCTCTTAATGATCTTGGTTTATAATTCAATGACTCTTGGGGGTATTTATAGATGTATAAAACCTCTTTGCTTGTTCCCCAAGGAAACTCAGACTTATTTCCATAAAATAAACTTATTTTAGTTTCCAAATTTTTGAAGTTCAAAAATTATATCCGTTGGAAAACAGATATCCGTCGTCTGTCCAATAATTATAACGGTAATATTCATAGACAGAAAGGTGGCAATCGTCTGTCACTTGAGTGGCAGTCATCTGTCATCAGAATATAAGGTAGCAGTCGTCTGTCTATAAGATGATAGTCGTCTGTCCATGTAAAATATTTGAGCCTTCTAGTAACATATATGGTTGACAGTCGTCTGGTGAAATTTTCATAAACTTCTCACCTTTCACTGACAGTCATCTATGGAAGCCTTGACAGTCGTCTGTTAGGCTTCTTTGTTTCAATTTTAAGCCTTTAAATTTAGTCAGTCGTCTGTCTATAATCCCACAGTCATCTGTCAATTGAAAATTTTCTTTCTTTAATCATTTTTTTATTTCTCTCTCATTTTACTTGGAATATAAATTTGTTTTAACTTTGAAAACATGTTCCAAGTTATTTTTATAATCTCTAAGTTTCTTTAATTAAAGAGCTTCAAAATGAAAAACTTCATACTTGAATAAACTTAAAGTACTTACAAAGACTTGTCTTAATTTCTCAAAAATTCTCCTTTGCTATGATCTGAACTTCCTTTGTGACTAAAATCTTATTTCTCAAAATATTCTGAACTCTGAGCTTTCATGTTGTTCTTCTTTAATCATCATGCTCTTATGGTCTTCAAACTTTAATCCATGCTATCAGTTATTGATTCATGTTTCATGAGTACCTTCAATATGAATTCCTGAGAAAACACAACACTCAACTAAAGCATGTTAAATCTTACTTGTTTGTTAGCATCAAAATGGAGTATCAAACCTAGTAAGGTCAACAATCTCCCCCTTTTTGATGATGACAAACAAGACACAAAAATTTCCTTAAAAAAAAAAAACTCCCCCTTACAATAAGCTCCCCCTTTCAATAAGCTTTAATGTCATTTATGCTTTTATCAAATACAAGAAAAATAAAATACAAGCAAAATTTTTTGGGTCTAAACACTTCTCCCACTTTAACATCATTCAAAAATAAGGTTTGAGTATATAATGATCAAGAACAAATAGAAATTTGAGGATATGTGAAACCAGTGCTAAGTGTTGACCTTATAGGTCACGTCCGGTTTTGATTATGAAAAATACTCATTGTATCGAATGAGTGTTTAAGTTTTTGTGCAGGAACTAAGAGTGTTAAGATCAAGATGTGCACAAAGCAAGTAAAGTCTGAAGACCAATTTCTATTCAATGTTGCAATATATTTCATTTAATTGGTATGTAATAGTAACTAGGGCTCTGGTTTGTAATAAGCTCACACACATCACATGTATGATAATACATAAGCTCAAACAAACCGTGAATGAGAAAAGACCTTAGGGTTTACCAACACCGAACTTTTTTGGTGTTTTCAAATTGGACCCCAAGTGACCCTAGGACACACACATTTGCACATATGTTTGTTAGGCACTTCATTAGGGTTTGTATGTCTCAAAACGGGACCGAAATGCACACTTGGTGCACTTTCGGTCAACCGAACCAGGCAGTTCATTCTGCCCTGGTCGACTGAACCAGGTAGTTCAAAAAGCCCTGGTCGATCAAAACCTCCCTGGGTCAAATATTTGACCATCTGGTCGACTGAGCCAGTTTTGTACTCCAACTACCTGGTCGATCGAGGCTCCTCGGGAGAAATTCCAGCTGTTTGGTCGACCGAACCAACCAGTTCAAAATGGCCTAGTCGACCAAACCTCAAAAAATTGAGAAATCGCCCTCTCCTAGTCGACCGAGCCTTTAGTTCAAAACTCCCCTGGTCGACCGAAACATTTCTAGTCAACCAAATCTCTCGGGTTGCCCTGATTTTTACCACGGTTAAATATTTTTTAAACAGGGTTAAAATGCTTTAAACATCATTAAACTTCCCTAATAATACCCAATAGGTCTCCAACAGTCATATTTTCTCCTATGCCTATATATATGAGATCATTTGAGAAAGTTAGTATGGATTAGCTATTTTGATTAAGGGAGAATTCTCTGAAAATCCAAAAGCCTATACTACTCATTTTTTAGCCTCATTCACTCAAGCTTACCCTCTATTAGTGTCTAAATCATTTGTAAGTGAATTGAGTGTTTGTTTGCAAAGGTTTTCTCTCCTTGTTCTATTTGATAGATACGATTTTATTTGAGAGCAAAACCTAAGGATTCTTAGGGGACTTTATTGATAAGTCTATCCTAAGAAGACTTTGATAGATCTTCTAAGCTTGCACCTTCATTGCAAGATCTTGAGAAGATTGTATTTGTTTTGGGTGCAAAATATTTTCAAAATACCTTCAAATATCTAGTGTGTTTTATCTTGATAAATATTTTAAAGAGATATTTGTTTGTGTGAGAAAAATCTTTGTTGCAATATTCATTGATTCATATCTCTAGTTGAATACAAAGATTAAACATCTTTTGCAAACCAAGCATATACTTCATTTGATACTTACATGCTTGAAACATCCTACTAATTGAAATACTTGACACTTGACATCTTTGTGTGAACTTATTGGCTGAATATCTTCTGATACAAATATTTCTTGTTTGACACTCTCACGTATGGATTACACTGATAGAAAATGCTTTTGAGAGTTGAACCATCTAGATCACATTGAGCTTACATATTGAATCATATTGTGGTGTATGTTATTGCTTGCATTTGGGTACATATCTTCTTTACACGAAAGTACTATCACTGTACCATTTGATTGTAATACACATCTGTTGTATTTCTAGGCACGGGCCTGAAGAGGGAGACTAGCCCTGAAATAGTCCCGGATTAGCTTAGACCCGTTTAGGAAAGCTAGGTGCGTTGTCCTGTTAAGGCGTGTAGGTTGAGGTCAGCCCCGCTAATTGACCTGGTTAAGGTTGAGGTCAGCCCTATGTTAATTTGACCTGGTTGTAAATGGTGCCGCTCCACCCTTAAGTGAGCTATTAGTGGAATCCTCTGACTTGCGAGCTAAAGGCGGGGACATAGGCACAGTTGGCTGAGCCCCGATAACATATCTTGTGTCTATTTACATTTCAGCGCTTTATATTTATCGCACGTATATGTTATAGTATGAATGATGTGCATGATTTAAATTTCATGTATTTTATTTATCAGCACATTTGGAATTGTGTAGAAAGACCCTAGGCTACCAAAACATATTGACTTCTGACTTAACCTAGGAGAAAAGTTATAATTTCCAATTCACCCCCCCTCTTGGGAATACACCTTTTCTAACACTAAATATTAACATTAATTAAGTAAGAATTATGCTCAAATGAGAACTCACAATACTCCCCCCTTCAAGCACCATATTTAAAGCAAAAACTTGCAAAGTTTTCAGAATTATCATAAATATGAGAACTTATAATACATCAAACTAAAAGCAAAGCATTGCAAAAAGTTTAGAGTTTCAAAGCTAAATACATATAGAGACTCATAGTCTTTTAGCTTTCATATGTTCCCTTAACAAACACAGAACAAATACATCCAGAATGGAAACATATAAAAGAACAGAAACACCAACATAAATCTATATGTCAAAATTAGTGTCACTGTCTTCAGCAATTTCTTTTCCTTTGAATTGCTGTGAACCTTCTCCTTTTTCTTTTTCTTCCTCTTCTTCTGTTGCTGCTTCATCATCTTCTGCATCTTCTTCAGCTTCCTGTTCATCATCTTCTCCTTCACCTTCTTCAGATTCAGTTACTTCCTCCTTATTATCTGACTCAGTGTTTTGTTTAGTGACATATTGTTCCATCTTAGCAATACGAGAATCTAATGAGGTATAGTTGTCATTAATGGTGGAGAGTTTATCTTGAAGAGAAGAAAAATTGTCTCTCATTTCAGAACTGAAACTAGTATAATGTTGATAGAAAGGAATAAACCAAGGTGGCATATCAGCTTCTTCAGGAGCTGGACTCCTTGCCTCAGGTGCAAGTCTTGTCGGTCTATTTCCTTGGAACATCCAACCCCCGAAATACTGTTTGTAATCCATTCATTTCAATGTTGTAGATGAGAAAACATGATAATGGGTTCTTTTTACTATTTTTGAAGTTGGAGAGAGGACTTGAAAATGGGCAAAGATTAAGGAAATAATACCACCATATGGAAGCCCAATTCTAGTTGATTCAAGCTTCATTATCATCCACTTCAGCATAATACTAGATAAGTCTAGTTTCTTCCCTTTGAGTAAGCACCACATAACAAAGCAATCAAAATATGAAACGTGATCAAAAGATCCAGACCTTGGAATTATGTTGTATGCAATGATCTTATGTAGAATTTGTGCCTGAAGATTAAGCTGCTTGTATGGTGGAGGATGTCCAAAATACACTGGTGCATCATTCATTACAAGAGGCAGAAATTCTTGTGGTATAAATCCTTGTTTCATAGTCCAATGCTTCTCAACTAGTGTACATTAAAAATTCCCATGCTTGATATGAAGAATTTTCCGTAATGAGTGAGGGGTGAGTGTAATCTTTTGACCATAGATTTCAAAAGAAATGCCATCTTCTTTCTTAACCAAGTTAGAGTAAAAAATCTTAATCAGATCTGGAAAGTACCCTTTTACTTGATGAAGAATAAACTTGTCCCATCCTATATAGCTTTGAACATCTCTAAAATTTCAGGAAAATTTTCTTCAAAGAAAGCAACATCTAAAATCTTACAGAACATTGGTTCAATAGCTAATAGATGATTTTGATACAACGATTTTGCGTGTGAATAAACTAGCCATTTTTGGATGTCATTGTTGCTTGTAGGCTTTGATGAAGATGAAAAGGCTTTGTCCTTCTTTCCCATAGTTTTGGTGCGAACCATCTTGTTAAGCAGAAACCATAGATTCGTGTGGTGCAGGGTATGATGGATAATCGTTTTGTGAGGCTTGGGAGAGAAAGAACTAAAAGGAAAGGGAAGATAAAATGTTTTAGAGAAAGGAAGATGAATGGTCAGTCATCTATGGGGTTTAAAAATCATGTTTTTAGGTGATAAGTGTCTTACCCGCCGCGAGACAACCGTCTGTCTCTAATTTGACAGTCGTCTGTCTATAGATAGTAGCCTGCCAATCATCTGCGAGCTCACTGGTAGTCATCTGTCTACTGTCTTTTACACAGACAGTAGCCTGCCAGTCATCTGTCACCTTCCTGGAAGACGTCTGTCCTGACCAAACTCAGCTTCTTCCTCTTTTTAGTTAACTTCTCTTATATGTAACATGCCTAATTCTCGTCGAATAAATATAAATTGATCCTCAGCTAATGGTTTAGTAAATATATCAGCTAATTGATCATGAGTATTTTCAAATTCAAGAATGATTTCTTTTTTTTTCTACATTATCTCTTAAAAAATGATGACGTATATCAATATGTTTTGTTCTTGAATGAGATACTGGATTCTTTGAAATATTTATCGCACTTGTATTATCACATTTTATGGGAATTGTTTAGTATTGTATTTTGAAATCCTTTAATTGTTATTTCATGTATAAAATTTGAGCACAACAACTCCTAGCTGCTATGTATTCTGCTTCAGCTGTAAATAATGCTACATAGTTTTGTTTCTTTGAAAACCATGAAACTAATGAGTGTCCTAAAAAGTGGCAAGTCCCACTAGTGCTTTTTCTATCTAATTTGCATCCTGCATAATCTGCATCTGAATAAATCATCATTTCAAAATTAGTTCCTTTTGGATACCATAACCCCAAATCAAGTGTGCCTAGTAAATATCTAAGAATTCGTTTTACTGCTATTTGATGTGATTCCTTAGGAGCCGATTGGAACCTAGCATACATACACACACTGAACATTATATCTGGTCTGTTAAGTAAAGTAAACTTCTTATCATACCTCGATAATGTTTAGTATCAACTTGTTTTCCCTTTTGACATGCATCACATATCTTGTCTTTTATAAATTTTGTATTAGGTAGTCCTTTGACAAGATTTTTCTTTGTTAAATTTGATAGTAGGTCCATGCTAGCAGGTCCAAGTTTCCTATGCCATAACCAACTTATTTCATTCATTGCTGCCAAACAAGTTACATTCTGATTTACTAAGTTCTCGAAATTTATACAATACACATTATTTATCCTATGAGTTATAAACAAGGTTTCATTATTCTTAAGATTTTGAATAAACAAGCTATAAACAAGGTTTCATTTCAAACCCTTTATCACTTAGTTGACTAATACTTAAAAGATTATGTTTTAATCCTTCTACTAATAGCACATTATCTATAGTGAGTGAAGGTTCTTTACCAATTTTACCGATACCAACTATTTTACCTTTAGCATTGTCGCCGAAAGTGACATATCCCCCATCCTTTTGTTTTAATACAAATGTAGTGAACTTGGTATTGTCACCGGTCATGTGCCTTGAGCACCCACTGTCCAAGTACCATTTATCCGTTGACGTTGTTGTCCTAAGACAAACCTACAATGAGGAATACTATGTGTTAGTTTTTGGAACCCAATTTCTTTTGAATTTCTTTATTTTGTTCTTAGTTCCATTATTGGCTTTCCATTCACCTTGA
Source organism: Malania oleifera (assembly GCF_029873635.1). Classification (NCBI taxonomy): domain Eukaryota; kingdom Viridiplantae; phylum Streptophyta; class Magnoliopsida; order Santalales; family Ximeniaceae; genus Malania; species Malania oleifera. Next base: position 71,899,379 of record NC_080420.1, read on the forward strand.
ATTTTAACTTACTTTCTTTTTAATGGACAATTGAACATTACATGACCTTTAGTTTTGCACATATAGCAAGTGGCGTGTTCATGTTTGTTATTTGATGAGGTGCTAGCATAATACTTAGCTTCCTTAACAAATTATCCCATGTATAGTTTTTTGTTCTTCCTATTTGTTTTACCATTGTAGCCTATACCTTCTTTGTTCCCATGAAGCCTTTGCTGTCCAATCATCTTTTCGAAGTTTTCTTTTCCTTTGGTAAAGTTATAGATAATTATTTATTTATCTTCTACTGTCTTTTTGAGTTCGTTTACTTCTAGATCCTTTTTATTCAAATTATCTTTATGAGTTTGCTTAAATCTTGAGTTATTTTATTTACCTCATCTTCTAACTTCTCAATGCAAGTGTCCTTTTCTTTTTCAATGATTTTGAATGATTCAAGTTTGTTAGACCAAGTAGTTAAGGGTCTTTCATTCCTACTATGTTTTGATGATAACAACCCATTAGCAGTTCTTCAAGGTTACTAATCTTTCTCTCCAAGTCATGTTCAACTATATAGAACGACACCAGAACCAACAAGTCTCAAATCAGTCGAAGCAACTTGTGCCATGACCAAAAGCACAGCCTCTCAATGCATTCATGGACGCTACACAATATACAAAGTGATCTAAAGGATGAGTGTGAGAATGAGAGAGAGAGAGACTATTCTTTAAATCCCTTGTATATAGAGTAAACTCAAAACTAAAAGCAAGAAATGGGCAATCACACACACATAGCATAAACAAGTAAAGATATTTAAAAGTGTGTAAAGAAACTCCCAAAACGGACAAGGACCTTCTTAGAACTTAAAAGAAAAACTCTAAAGAAGAAGGGACTCGCTGACGAACATAGGGCTTCGTCGATGAGTGTAACACAACCTTCGTCGATGAACACAAGGTTCTCGTCGACGAAAAGAAATCGAAAGGCATCTGAATTCAGGACCATAAATCTTCGATGAACACAGGGCGTCATTGACGAATGTTATAAAGAACTCGTCAACGAACATAGGGTTCTCATTGATGAAAAGAAATCGAGAGGTACCTGAATTCAGAACCAGTAACTCGTTGACGAACACAGGGCTTTGTCGACGAATTGACTGAAGAGCTCATCGACGAATTTCAGATTTCGTCGACAAACGTCGGGTAGCAACATTCATTAAATGCTACAGAACGGCTAGCTAGACCCTTGTCTTACATTAATAAATGCCCAATGGCTCTCCAGCATTCCCTTCGCCCATTTGGTGTTTAAATAGGAGTTATTGCATTTACTCCTCACCAAGATAATTCATATTGTATAAGATCATTTATTGGTGCTATTCATTTATAGGGTTTGCTCATATACTCACCTACCCTCTTCTTGCTGCTCTTAATTTTCTTTCTACTCTATTGATAAGAGGACATTGAGTGAGGATATTGTGGTGATACTCAGCTCAAAGGGAGCATTCAAATTTGTATTTATTTCTCATCTACTTCTTGTAAAGAAAGGTTCTTTCTGAGCCATTATAGGGTGTCCATAAGTGAGCACCTTGTTGAAGCTCTTTGTGAGCAACTGAGTGTATTGGCTTCTCCGCTGGAAGAAGGATCATAGTGGATTTTGGGAATCCTCGAGTTGGTCTTAAGGCATGGACGTAGGTGGGGTGCCGAACCACGTAAATATCATTGTGTTAAGTTTGTCTTCTCTCATATCTCCTTTATATTGTTATTGTGATTTCTTGCATCCTTAGACTGTGATTTTATGCACTTGTTCTTGGTAAGATTTCTATGTTTGTAGAAAGTTTGCACATCCACGAAAAATGTCTATTCACCCCCCCTCTAGACGCTCAACTGGGCCAACAAGTGGTATCAGAGCACCAGTCGCTGAAATTTGGAGTAACTCCCAGGCAAAAAGATCAACATGGCAGATATGTTTGCCCAAGGTTAATCCGTGGACCGTCCCCCCAAATTTTGTGGAACTAACTACCCAGCATGGAAAGATCGAATGTCGATCTTTATCCAGGCTTATGACTACCGTATGTGGAATGTCATCACTGAAGGAGACTACACCTTCAAAAACGAAGATGGCGATGACATACCCATTGGAAAACTTCCCGAGGCAGATGCAAGGCTGGCATAGCTCAACTTTAAGACCAAGAACTTCCTATATTGCGCCATAAGTGATGAAGAGTACAACCGAATATGCGGTTGTAACACAGCCAAGGAAATGTGGGAAAAGCTTCAAGTAACATATAAAGGTACTACCCAGGTAAAAAGATCAAAAATTTATATGCTGGTAAAAGAATATGAAATGTTCAAAATGGAAGAAGGTGAGACAATTACAACTATGCTCACGCAGTTCACAAACATTACTAATGGACTAAAAGCTCTCGGTAAAGAGTACTCTATGGAAGATAATGTGCAGAAAGTCCTTCGTTCACTACTGACATCTTGGCACGCCAAGTACACAGCAATTGAAGAAGCAAAGGACCTCTCAAAGGTCACACTTGACGAACTAATTGGGCCTCTCATGACCTAAGAGATCAAGAATAAAAATGCTGCTGCAGAAGCTGAAGTACTTAAGAAGGCCACCGGATTTGCTCTAAAAGCCGGGAAGCAAAAAGAACTCATAGAAGAGGAGGAGAATGATGATGATGATGAAGTCACCCTCCTTACAAGAAGATTCAGAAATTTTCTGATGAACAAAAAAAATGGTAAATAAAAGGAGAAAGGAGAATCGAGCATCACATGCTACAACTGCAAAAAGATTGGGCACCGCATGGCCGATTGTCCTCTCTTCAAAAACAAAGGCAACAATCAATAGGGAGACAAGAAGAGGTTCAAAGCAATGAACGCAACTGAATGGGATGAACTGGATGAAACCTCCACCGACGAAGAAGTCGAGGAAGAAGCTGCTCATTTCTGCCTTATGGTGGACGAACAAAGTGAGGTAAGTTCTGATGACGAATATCTCCCTTCCTATGAAGAATTAGAGGAAAATTGTAGAAAACTCTATGTTGAACTAAGAGCATCTAAAAAGAAACTAAAACTTTTAGAAGAAAATCATTCAAAATGCAAACAAAAAAGGATTTGCTCTTGTGACACCTTGAAAGCTGAAAATGTATCTCTTCGTTTTGAAAAGGAAAAGCTTTCTAAGGAATACACAAACTACAAAGAGTCTTCTTAAAAAGAAATTGAAAGCTTGAAAAGTCAATTAATCTAATTTCTTCAAGAAAACTCTTCATTGAAAAAGAAGGTGGAAGATCAAAGCAATACTATATAAATTTACAAATGGTAAGGAAAACTTTGGTAAGTTACTTGGAGCTCAAAGATTTGGAATTTTCAAAGAAGGATTAGGATACGGTCTATCATCTTCAGAATCGATAGGATTTTCAAATCTTTATGCTAAAAGGAGCTCCGCATCAAAGAAAAGCCATATGCCTAAACTAAACCCCTCACATGCTAATAAAGTCTGCCTATATTGTGAGAGAAGAGGTCATGTACGTTTTACTTGCCCCTTCAGGGGAAATAGAGGAAAAAATATGAACTACAAATGGGTGATTAAGAACTCTAACCCAATAGGACCCAAGAAAATGTGGGTACCAAAACAAGTCACTTAATGTTGTGTGCAAGTATGTTTGAAAAACGACTCCATAAGAAACAAATGGTTTCTCGATAGTGGATGTTCAAGACACATGATGGGAGACACAAGCAAATTCCTCTCCCTCACCTACAAAAAGGAAGTGCTAGTCACGTTTGGAGATAATGCCAAGGGAAGAATCATCGGTAAAGGTAAAATAGGTAATTCATCCTTGGCTATTGAAAATGTTGCTCTTGTAGATACTCTCAAACATAACTTGTTAAGCGTTAGTCAACTATGTGATAAAGGATTAAACATTACTTTTCAATCCACAAAATGCTTAGTAAATGATTTAAATGGAAATACCATCCTTGTAGGAAAACGTGAATCCAACATATACACAATCGAGTTTGATGATATCACAAATTGTAACATTAAATGTTTAGCTGTTACAAATGAAAATTGTTGGTTATGACATAGGAGATTAGGTCATGCAAGCATGGATCTTCTTCATAAACTTTCTTCCAAAGAACTAGTAAACAGCCTACCAAAATTATGTGAAAGACAAAATATATGATGCATGTCAATATGGAAAACAAGTTAGGACCTCTTTCAAAACTAAGAAAGTAATTTCTACCTCAAAACCCTTAGAGTTAATCCATCTTGATTTATTTGGACCTAATGACATAGCTAGCATTAGTGGAAAGTTGTATGCATTTGTTATAGTTGATGACTTCTCTAGATTTTCATGGGTAATTTTTCTTGCTAACAAACGTGACACATGTAATGCATTTATTCATATTTGTGGAAAAATTCAAAATGAAAAAGGAATGTCAATTATACACATTAGGAGTGATAGAGGGAGAGAGTTTAGAAATAAAGAACTTGAAGACTTTTGCAATGAAAATGGTTATTCACACAACTTCTCCACACCAAAAACTCCACAACAAAACGGAGTAGTTGAAAGAAAAAATCGAACACTCCAAGAAATGGTTAGGACAATGCTTAACAAACATAACTTGCCAAAATACTTCTGTGCAGAGGCCGTTAGCACAGCATGCTATGTTAGTAACCGAGTCATCATTAGATCCAAGTTAGGAAAAACGCCATATGAAATATGGAAGGGTAGAAAACCTAACATCTCACATTTTAAGGTTTTTGGATGTAAGTGCTTTATATTAAACGATAGGGATCATTTAGCTAAGTTTGATTCAAAATCCGATGAGGGATATTCATAGGATATGCCATGAATAGCAAAGCATATAGGGTATTCAACAAAAGAATTCAAACTGTTCAAGAATCAACCCATGTTGTGTTTGATGAAACAAATCCTCATGCATCCAAAACACCTGTTGAGATAGATGAAGAAAACCAAGTCACTACCTTTAGAATCAAAAGAGAATTAGAACAACTCAAATTAAATAATTATCAAGACACAAATTGTCAAATTATAAATATTGATCACCTAGGATCTTCTCCTCAAGAATCTAACCAACCAGAAGAAAAAGAAAATCATGAACTACCTAAAGCTTGGAAGTTTGAAAAAACTCATCCAACTGATCTTATCGTAGATAGTCCATCTCAAGGAGTCAGCACCAAATCTCATCTTAGAAGTGGATGTAATCATATTGCTTTCATATCTCATCTAGAACCTAAAAACTTTGAAGAAGCTGAAAATGATGAAAATTGGATAAATATCATGTAAGAAGGACTAGATCAATTTGAAAAACAACAAAGTATGGCATTTAGTTCCTAAACCCAAAAATACCACAATAATTGGCACTAAATGGGTGTTTAGGAATAAGAAAGATGAAGATGGAAACATTGTTAGAAACAAAGCTAGATTGGTAGCCCAAGGATATAACCAACAAGAGGGTATTGACTACGATGAAACTTATGCCCCTGTAGCTAGACTAGAAGCCATTAGGATGCTCCTTGCCTTTACTTGCTACAAAAACTTTAAATTGTTTCAAATGGATGTTAAAAGCGCATTTTTACATGGATACATAAGTGAAAAAGTATATGTCAAGCAACCTCCTGGTTTTGAGAGCCACACTCATCCCAATTACGTATACAAACTCTCAAAAGCCCTTTACGGACTTAAGCAAGCACCAAGAGCATGGTATGAACGCTTAAGAAAATTTCTCCTAGAAAATCGGTTCACAAGAGGAAAATTTGATACTACTCTTTTCTTAAAACACAAGGAAAATGATATGCTTGTCATTCAAATTTATGTGGATGATATCATTTTCGGTGCCACAAATGAAACCTTGTGTCAAGATTTTGCTCAAATTATGCAAGAAACATTTGAAAGGAATATGATGGGTGAGCTAACCTTCTTCCTAGGATTACAGATTAAACAAATGAAACATGGAATCTTCATAAATCAGGCCAAATACGTTAGGGACATGTTAGAGAAATTCAACCTTGAAATGGGTAAATCTAAAGTAACTCCTATAAGCATCACAACAAAGCTTGACGCTGATGAAAAAGGGAAAAACATTGACCAAAAACTCTACCATGGAATGATAGGTAGTTTATTGTATCTCACTTCCAGCCGGCTTGATATAATGTTCAATGTTTGTCTATGCGCTAGATTTCAATCTTGTCTCAAAGAATCTCATCTTCAAGCAATCAAAAGAATCTTTAGACACCTGGTAGGAACTCATGACTTAGGACTCTTCTATCCTAAAAATGCTCCCTTTGATCTCACATGTTACTCTGATGCTGACTACGGTGGTTGTAAAATCGACAAAATAAGTGCTAGTGGAACATGTCATTTCCTTGGACACTCTCTTGTGTCCTGGTTTTGCAAAAAACAAACCTTCGTAGCTCTCTCAACCACCGAGGCTGAGTATATCGCAGCCGGCAGCTGCTGTGCCCAAGCCCTATATATGAAATAACAACTTGAGGATTTCCGAATCTTAGTTAAGGGTACCCCAATCCATCGTGACAACACTAGTACCATCAACATCTCAAAGAATCCGTGCCTCCATTCTAGAACTAAGCATATTGAAATTAGGCACCACTTCATTCGAGACCATGTTCAAAAGGGGGACGTTGAGTTGGTTTATCTTTCTACTAAAAATCAACTTGCCGAAATATGAACTAAACCACTCAATGAAGAAAGATTCCACAAAATTCGAAATGACCTAGGGATGTGTACTCCTTCAGACATATTATAGGATCCTTATGTCAGCTATTACCCCTTTATCTTGCTCACCATACTCTTAAACTTTGTTTCTCCCTTTCTTCCTGCTCTCGTCGACGAACACAGGGTATTCATCGCTGAGAAGTCTGAAGAATTCGTCGACGAACATAGGGGTCTCATCATCGAATTTGGCTTAATTTCGTCGACGAACACAGGGCCTCATCAAAGAAAACTGTCAGGATACTTAATTTTTCCCAGTTCAAACAGACAAACCCTAGCCGTCCCCATTTGACCCTTTCCTTCCTCTCAGCCCTCTGTCCCTCCTTCAACCCACCTTGCGCCACTCTCCACCTCTTCCCACCTCTCTTTCTCTCTCGCCACCATGCACGACGCTCTCCATCACATCCTCAGCTCTCTCCCTCCCTCAGCTCTTCCATTTCCTCAGCTCCCTTATCTCATTGACCATTCCAGATCTCTCCATCCATTCGACCCTCAATGGCTCCCCATCCAAAATGTCGCAACCTTCAAACTGAAGCTAGCAAAGGTTCCTCTCATCGCCCTACCTTCGGTCCTCCTGCGCCTGCCCCTGCAAATCCCGACCCCTATTTCATCTCTCCCGAAATTGCCTACCGCTACCAACATGACATTCTCAAACGGCACATAGTCTATGGAAAAATTGTTCCCTCTGATTTCCTCCAACTCCATTTCCCCACTCTTCTCTCCAAGATTAAAGCCCTCGGGTGGGATGCCCTCTTTGATCTCGATGAGCTTGTTTATGAAGACCTAGTTCGTGAGTTCTACGCAAATTTCGTTCCCTCGCATCGCGGCATTGCCGTTTACTCCACTGTTCGCGGAACCGTTATTCGGCTCTCTGAGGATACATTCTCCTCTGTGCTCGGGTGCACCTCTTATCCCCTTTGAGGCCTCCCCAAGTCATCTTGGCCAACACAATTCGACTGGTTTGACTTGCACACCGTCCTCAAGCTAATTACTGGTAATCCTCGCATTCCCGCGATGGTTCACCCGAAATCCAAAGACCTCACTGTAGAATTTCGGGTCCTCCACCATATGATCACGTACAATTTGTGCCCTCGCACTGGTGGTAGGGACTGGGTCACCCTAGGTGATATCTTCAGAATTTTATTTAAACTCTAAATCAATCCATTTAGTAAGGGGGAGCATTTATCTGTCAAAGAGAACACTAATGGTTTGCCATCATCAAAAAGGGGGAGAATGTTAGACCAAGTAGTTAAGAGTCTTTCATTCTTACTATGTTTTGATGATAACAACCCATTAGTAGTTCTTCAAGGTTACTAATCTTTCTCTCTAAGTCATTCAGCTATACAGAACGGCACCAGAACCAACAAGTCTCAAATCAGTCGAAGCAACTCGTGCCATGACCAAAAGCACAGCCTCTCAACGCATTCATGGACGCTACACAATATACAAAGTGATCTAAAGGATGAGTGTGAGAATGAGAGAGAGAGAGAGAGAGAGAGAGAGAGAGAGAGAGAGAGAGAGAGAGAGAGAGAGAGAGATACTATTATGTAAATCCCTTGTATATAGAGTAAACTCAAAACTAAGAGCAAGAAATGGGCAATCACACACACACACACACAAAAACAAGTAAAGATATTTAAAAGTGTGTAAAGAAACTCCCAAATGGACAAGGACCTTCTTAGAACTTAAAAGAAAAATTCTAAAGAAGAAGGGACTCATCGACGAACACAGGGCTTCGTCGATGAGTGTAACACAACCTTCATCGACGAACACAGGGTTCTGGTCGATGAAAAGAAACCGAGAGGCATCTGAATTCAGAACCATAAATCGTTGATGAACATAGGGCATCGTCGACGAATGTTATGAAGAACTCATTGACGAACACAGGGTTCTCATCGACGAAAAGAAACCGAGAGGTACCTGAATTCAGAACCAGTAACTCCTCGACGAACACAAGGCTTCATCAACAAATTGACTTAAGAGCTCGTCGATGAATTTCAGATTTCGTCGACAAACGTCGGGCAGTAGCATTTATTAAATGCTGCAGAATGGCTAGTTTGACCCTTGTCTTACATTAATAAATGCCCAACGGCTCCTCAGCATTCCCTTCGCCCATTGGTGTTTAAATAGGAGTTATTGCATTTACTCCTCACCAAGATAGTTTATATTGTATTAAGATCATTTATTGGTGCTATTCATTTCTAGGGTTTGCTCATACACTCACCTGTCTTGTTCTTGCTGCTCTTAATTTTCTTTCTACTCTATTGATAAGAGGACACTGAGTGAGAATATTGTAGTGATATTCAGCTCAAAGGGAGCATTCAAATTTGTATTTATTTCTCATCTACTTCTTGTAAGAAAGGCTCTTTGTGAGCCATTGTAGGGTGTCCATAAGTGAGCACCTTGTTGAAGCTCTTTGTGAGCAACTGAGTGTATTGGCTATTCCGTCGGAAGGAGGATCATAGTGGATTTTGGGAATCCTTGAGTTCGTCTCAAGGCGTGGATGTAGGCGGGGTGCCGAACCACATAAATATCATTGTGTTAAGTTTCTCTTCTCTCATATCTCCTTTATATTGTTATTGTGATTTCCTGCGTCTTTACACTGTGATTTTATGCACTTGTTCTTGGTAAGATTTCTATGTTTGTAGAAATTTTGCACATCCACGAAAAACGTCTATTCACCCCCACTCTAAATGCTCAACCGGGCCAACAAAGTTGCTTTAATAGTTCTTTATTTTGATCTTTTAAAGTTGTATTTCTTAGAAATTTTTATGAATCTCTTATGTAAAGAAAATAACTCAGCTTGCAATTCCTTATAGGAAGGCATGCTGTCACATGACTCATCACATGATTCATTTTGAGATTCTGTAGAGGAATAGTAAGAGTTTACCTCATCTTCATTCGCCATGAAACATATGTTTGCTATCTCTTGTCCGCTTGATTCATTTTATGTCTCGCTGGAGCTTGAATCATCCCACGTAGCTTTCATAGCTTCCTTCCTTTTCTTCTTGTCTTTTTTGAACAACAAACAGTCTGGTTTGATATGCCCTGATTTCTTGTAATGATAACATATTGTGTTGACTCTACGAGTCCAATCTTGTTTTGATAATGACAAATCACTTGGTATTTGATCTCTGCATTGAGTCTGTGTACATGACCTATATTAACCATGCACGGAAAGATAACCAGTTATGGATGCATTCAAGTAAAGCCTACAAATTGTGGAAAGCATCTTGGAACTTAAAGAGTACGAGAATCAAGATGCAAGTGGCAAAGTTCAAGAAACTCTTGAGAATGGGTATTTAGAGCTAATGTACTTACATTGACATATGATTTATTTTGAAGCTCATTATAACTTAGAATGGTTTTAGGATTCATGCATTTCATGTACATCATTAGGAAACTCTCATGGACCTTGAAATGTTTTCAAAATCATGAAAAATATATTTATGAAAGATCCAAGAAAAGAAGCCAAGCAGATTTTTAGGTAGAAATAAAAATTTGAGAGAATGGGTAGTTTGGTCGCCTGAACTCAAACCTCAGTAGCCTGAAGAATTTCTTTGGCTGCCTGAAGATTAAGTTCAGTCACCTAAAGAATTAAATGGATAAGACAGAACTTGGCCGAGGCTCTTCGGTCACCTGACCTTGGAACCTCAGGTGCCTGAAGTTGACACTTCAGGAGCTTGAAGTTGAGTTTGGTTGCCTGAACTCGCGGGAAAGCCTAAAAATCAGCTCTTTATTAAAAAGACACGCGAAGTATCTTATTGATCCAACGGCTGAGATTAATTTTAAGGGTAATATAATATATATTATGAATATCTAAACCCTAGAACATATGCACAAGGACAAACCAAGAAAGATATACTTCTCATTGCAAGATTTGAACCCTAGAGCCGGTTTTTCTGCACTTCAATCTTCTTCCATCTTCGTTTGGGAAAATCTCTACTGAAATCAAAAGAGCATTCATTCATCCAACTAAACTTTGATCCAGTATTAAGGTTTGATCTGTCAAGTTATCATTTTTCAAGAATCTCTCATCTCTTTACTTGTTTATCATTAGAAAGTGCTTTTGATCTTGAGTGTGTATTCACATATAAAAACTGATTTCGAGAAGATCATGTTTTGAGGAAAACTTGTTAGCGTGGTTGATTGATTTGAACTTCAAGAAGTAGAAAAACACATATTCATATATATTGTTTATTAGGCTTCTTATTGAAAAACCTACTTTGATTAAAATATTGGAACTTGAAGGAAAACTTTGTGATTTTTGATTGACTTGTATTCAAGTCAAATTGTTGTTAAATAACTCACTTCAAATATACTTAAGCATCTTTACAAAGTGAATCAAGAATCCTAGTGGACTCCAAAGCATTCCAAATATATTTTCACTTGGGAGTTTTTGATTAAATACGAATTTGTGTGTTGACACATATCATTCATCAAACGATTGTATCGTTTTTCATACATTCTTGAGCTTCAAGTTATATCATATGATAATGTACTAGGAAATTGAATTGTACTCACAAGCTTTTGTTGGAAGCATTGTTTTGAGTGTTATTTCTCAGATTTCATTGTAAACATGGTTCGGGTTGTGAATCGGGTGTGAGGAGGAAGCTGTACCTCTTGTGAGCAGCGGATAAGGAGGGAGTTGTACCTCTTATAAGCAGCGGTTTGTAAGGGAAGCTCCGTCCCACTTTAAGGAGCAGGATTATTAGTGAATCATTGAGTGGTTGCTCAAGGCGAGGACGTAGGCCAAGTCGGTTGAACCTCGTAAAATCGCGTTTGTCATCTTCTTCCTTTTACTCTTTATTTTCTACATTGTATTTAAATTGAGTATATTGCATGCATAGATAGGATTGCCACACTCACACATAATTGAGCAATTAGAAGTAGTTGGTAAACTTATAAGAAGTGTGTAAAAGAAAATTAAGTGAATTAATTTTTTAATTTCCATTTCACCCCCCCTCTCAAAATTACACCTTAATCAACATTTGGTATCAGAGCGGGTGTACATAGACGTAGTTGTTAATTTGTAAAAAGATCCTGATGGATTATTTTGGTGTATCCCCAATTGGTGTGGAACAAATCTCTACAAGACCTCCAATGTTTTATGGTGAAAATTTCACCGAGTGGAAAATGAGAATGACTATTTTTATAAAATCCATAGATTGGAGAACTTGGAGAGTAATTGATCAAGGAAATCTAGTTCCTATGAAAATTATTGATAATGTTGAAATTCCTAAATCTAAATATTAGATGAATGAGAATGATATGAAATTAATACAAATAAATTTCTGTGCTATGAACATTCTATTGCTTGGTTTAGATACTAATGTTTTTCATGAAATCAAGTCTTGTCAAAGTGCTAAGGAAATATGGGAAGAACTCGATAGGAGATTTGGAGAGACCAAAGGAAATAAGTCTTCTACTTGGGAAGATCCATACTCAAATGATAAGGTAGTGGAAAACTATGGCCTAGTTCCATTGGTTGATGAAGAGGTACACTCTACTCACTCTACTACTCATTCAAATTCTCAAAATGATTCATGCAATGACTGTTATACATCATGTGATTCATCTGGTAGTGAATATTGTGATGAATCTGATAATCATAATATGCCATCTTATAAGGAAGTACAACAAGGACTTGCTAAAGTTCTTAAAATACCAACAAGGATGACCAACAAGAAAATTATGTTGGAAAGAGAAAATTCTAAACGCTAAATCATAAACCCTAAATCCAAAACCCTAAACCCTAAACCCTAAACCCTAAACCCTAAACCCTAAACCCTAAACCCTAAACCCTAAACCCCAAACACTAAACCCAAAACCCTAAATCCTAAAACCCAAACCCAAAACCCTAAAACCTAAACCCCAAAGCCTAAACCCTAAAACCTAAACACCTAAAACTAAACCCGAAACCCTAAACCATAAAACATAAACCCTAAACACTGAACCCTAAACCATAAACCCAAACCCCAAACCCTAAACCCTACACCCTAACCCCAAACCCTAACCCCCAACCCTATACCCTAAAGATGAAACCCTAAAAATTAAACCCAATATTCCTAAACCCTAACCCCTAAAACCCTAAACGCTAAACGCTAAACCCCAAATCAATAACCCTAAACCCTAAACCCTAAACCCTAAACCCTAAACCTTAAAACCAAAGCCCTAAAACCTAAACACCTAAACCCTAAACCATAAACGATAAACCCTAAACCCTAAACACTCAACCTTAAACCAAAAACCCTAACCCCAAATCCTAAACCTTAAACCGTAAATCGTAAACCCTAAACCCTTAGCCCTAAGCCCGAAAACCTAAACATTAAACCCTAAACCCAAAACCCTAAATCCTAAACCCTAAACCATAAACCCTAAACCCCAAACCCTAAAAACTCAACCCTAAATCAAAAACCCTAACCCCAAACCCTAAACCCTAAACCCTATACCCTATAACACTAAACCCTAAACCCTTAGCCATAAGTTCTAAAACCTAAACCTTAAACCCTAAACCCAAAACCCTAAATCCTAAACCCTAAACCATAAATACTAAACACTAAACCCTAAACCCTAAACCCGAAACAAAAAAACCTAAACCCTTAACTCTAAACCCCAAACCCTAAACCCAAAAACATGAACCCTAAAACCTAAACTCCTAATCCCTAAACCCTAAACCCTAAACCCTAAATCCTAAACCCAAAACCCTAATCCCAAAACACTAAACCTTAAACCCCAACCCTAAACCCTAAACACTAAACCCAAAAATCCTAAACCCTAAAACACTAAAACCTAAAACCCTGAACCCAAAACCCTAACCCCTAAACCCTAAATCCAAAATCATAAACCCTAAACCCTAAACTCTAAACCCTAAAGCCAAAAGTCTAAAACCTAAACACCTAAACCCAAAACCCTTAACCTTAAACCATAAACCCTAAACCCTAAACACTAAACCCTAAACCCTAACCCTAAACCCTAAACCCTAAAACCTTTAACTGTAAAACACTAAACCATAAACCCTAAACCCTAAACCCAAGACCCTAAAAACCCAAAACCTTAAAACCTAAGCACCTAAACCCTAACCCCAAACCCTAAACCCTAAACCCTAAACCCTATAACCCTAAACCGTAAATCCTAAACACTAAACCTAACCCAAAACCCAAAACCGAAAACCGAAAACCCTAAACCCAAAACCCTAAATACCAAACACTAAACCCTAAACCCTAAACCCTAAACCCTAAACCCTAAATCCAAAACCTAAAACCCAAAACCCTAAACCCTAAACCCTAAAACCTAAGCCGAAAAACCTAAACCCTAAAACATAAACACCTAAATCGTAAACCATAAACCCTAAACCCTAAACCCTAAACCCAAAACACTAAATCCTAAACCCTAACCCTAAACCCTAAACCCTAAACCCTAAAACCCTAAACCCTAAACCCTAAACCCTAGACCCTAAAAACCCTAAACACTAAAACCTAAACCATAAAACCTAAACACTTAAACCCTAAACCCTAAACCCTAAACCCTAAACCCTAAACCTAAACCCTAAACCCTAAACCCTAAACCCTAAACCCTAAACCCTAAACACTAAAATGCAAAACCCTAAACCCTAAAACCTAAATACAAAACCCTAAACCCTAAACACTAAACCCAAAACCCTAGACCCTAAAAACCATAAACCCTAAACCCCAAACATTAACCCTAATCCCTAAAACCTAAAACATAAGCCCTAAAACCTAAATTCCTAAACCCTAAACCCTAAATCCTAAACCCTAGACCCTAAAAACCCTAAACACTAAAACCTAAACATAAAACCTAGACACTTAAACCCTAAACCCTAAACCCTAAACCCTAAACCCTAAACCTTAAACCCTAAACCCTAAACCCTAAAACCCTAGACCCTAAACCCTAAATCATAAAACCCTAAACACTAAAACGCAAAACCTTAAACCCTAAAACCTAAATGCAAAACCCTAAACCCAAAACACGAAACCCAAAACCCTAGACCCTAAAAACCATAAACCCTAATCCCTAAAACCTAAAACATAAGCCCTAAAACCTAAATTCCTAAACCCTAAACCCTAAATCCTAAACCCTAGACCCTAAAAACCCTAAACACTAAAACCTAAACATAAAACCTAGACACTTAAACCCTAAACCTTAAACCCTAAACCCTAAACCCTAAAACCCTAGACCCTAAACCCTAAATCATAAAACCCTAAACACTAAAACGCAAAACCCTAAACCCTAAAACCTAAATACAAAATCCTAAACCCTAAACACAAAACCCAAAACGCTAGACCCTAAAAACCATAAACCCTAAAGCCCAAACCATAAACCCTAATCCCTAAACCCTAAAACATAAGCCCTAAAACCTAAATTCCCAAACTCTAAACCCCAAACCCTAAAAAATAAACCGTAACCCCTAAACCCTGAATCCTAAACCCTAAACCCAAACCCCAAACCCAAAACCAAAAAGAAAAAACCCTAAACCCTAAACCCTAAACCCTAACCGCAAACCCTAACCCCAAACCCTAAACTGTAAACCCGAAACCCTAAACCCTAAACCGTAAAACCTAAACCATAAACCCTAAACCCTGAACCCTAAACCCATAGACCTAAACCATAAAACCTAAACCTTAAACCGTAAACCCAAAACCCTAAACGCTAATCCCTAAATCCTAAGTACTAAACACCAAACCCTAAACCCTTAACCCTTAACCCTATAACCCTAAACCCTAAACCCTAAACCCTAAACTATAAAACCTAAACCCTAAAATCTAAACCATAAACCCTAAAACCATAAACCCAAATTCTAAGCCCTAGACCCTAAACCTTAAATCCTAAACCCAAAACCCAGAACCATAAATACTAAACACTAAACCGTAAACCCTAAACCCAAAAAATCCTATACCCTAAATCCTAAACCCTAAATCTAAAACCCAAAACCCAAAACCCAAAACCCTGAACCCTCAAAACCTAAACCCTAAACCCTACACCCTAAACCCTAAACCCTAAACCCTAAACCCTAAACCCCAAAAACTAAACCCTAAACCCTAAATCCTAAACCTCAAACCCAAAACCCTACACCCTAAACCCAAAAGACTAAACCCTAAAACCTAAACACCTAAACCCTAAACCCGAAATCCAAAACCCAAAACCATAAACCCAAACCCTAAACAATAAACCCTAAACCCAAATCCAAAACCCTAAACCCTAACTGCAAACCCTAACCCCCAACCTTACACCTTAAACACGACACCCAATATTCCTAAACCTTAAACCCTAAACCCTAAAGCCCAAAACCCTAAACCCTAAAACCCTAAGCGCTAAACCCTAAACACCAAACCAATAATCCTAAACCCTAAACCCTAAACCCTAAAACCTAAGCCCTAAAACCTAAAAATCTAAACCCCAAACCTTAAACCATAAACCCTAAAAAGTCAACCCTAAACCCAAAACCCTAACCCCAAACCTTAAACCCTAAACCCTAAACCCTAAACCCTTAGCCCTAAGCCTAAAAACCTAAACATTAAACCCAAAACCCAAAACACTAAATCCTAAATCCTAAACCATAAAACCTAAACCCCAAACCCTAAACCATAAACCTTAAACCCTAAAAACTCAACCCTAAACCAAAACCCTAACCTTAGACCCTAAACCCTAAACGCAATACCCTACACCCTAAACCCTAAACGCGATACCCTACACCCTAAACCCTATAACCCTAAACCCTAAACCCTAAACCCTTAGCCATAAGCCCTAAAACCTAAACCTTAAACCCTAAACCCAAAACCATAAATCCTAAACCCTAAATCATAAATACTAAACACTAAACCCTAAACCCTAAACCCTAAACCCTAAACCCTAAACCCTAAACCCTAAACCCTAAAACATAAACCCTAAACCCTAAACCCAAAAACATGAACCCTAAAATTTAAACACCTAAACCCTAAACCCTAAATCCTAAACCCTATACCCTAATCCCTAAACACTAAACCCTAACCACAAACCCTAAACACAAAAACCCTAAACCCTAAAACAATAAAACCCAAAACCCTGAACCCTAAAACCTAACCCCTAAACCCTAAATCCTAAACCCTAAACCCTAAAGCCCAAAGCCTAAAACCTAAACCCTAAAACCTAAACACCTAAACCAAAAACCTAAAAACCTAAACCATAAACCCTAAACCCAAAACATTAAACCCTAAACCCTAAACCTAAACCCTAAACCCTAAAACCCTAAACCGTAAAACCCCAGACCTTAAACCCTAAACCCAAGACCCTAAAAACCCAAAACCCTAAACCCTAAACATTAAAACCTAAACACCTAAACCCTAACCCCAAACCTTTACGCCAAACCCCAAACCCAAAACCTGAAACCCTAAACCCTAAACCATAAACACTAAACCCTAACCCAAAAACCTAAACACAAAACCAAAAACCCCAAATACCAAACACTAAACCCCAAACCCTAAACCCTAAACCCTAAATCCAAAACCCTAAACCCTAAACCTAAATCCAAAACCCGAAAACCTAAACCCTAAAACATAAACACGTAAACCCTAAACCCTAAACCCTAAACACTAAACCCTAAACCCTAACCCTAAACCCCAATCCCTAAACCCTAAAACCCTAAACCCCAAAACAGTAAACCCTAAACCCTACACCCTAAAAACCTTAAACACTAAAATCTAATCCATAAAACCTAAACACCTAAACCCTAAACCCTAAACCCTAAACACTAAAACCCTAAACCCAAAACCCTAAAACCTAAATACAAAACCCTAAACCCTAAACCCAAAACCCTAGACCCTAAAAACTATAAACCTTAAACCCTAATCCCTAAACCCTAAAAAATAAGCCCTAAAATTGAAATACCTAAACCCTAAACCCTAAACCCCAAACCCTAAACGACAAACCCTAAACCCTAAACCCTGAACCCCAAACCCTAAACCCTAAACCCTAAACCCTAACCCTAACCGCAAACCCTAAACCCTAAACCCTAAACCCTAAACCCTAAACCCAAAATCCTAAACACTAAACCCTAAACCCGAAACCCTAGACGCAAAAAATCCTAAACCCTAAGCCCTAAACCCGAAAACCTAAACCCTAAAACCCTAAATCATAAAACCCCAGACCCTAAACCCAAAACCCAAGACCCTAAAAACCAAAAACCCTAAACCCTAAACATTAAAACCTAAACACCCAAACCCTAACCCCAAACCATTACGCCAAACCCTAAACATGAAACCCTAAACCCTAAACCCTATGACCCTAAACCCTTAACCCTAACCCAAAAACCTAAACGCTAAACCCAAAACCCTAAATACCAAACACAAAACCCCAAACCCTAAACCCTAAACCCTAAATCCAAAACCCTAAACCCTAAACCCTAAACCCTAAACCCTAAATCCAAAACCCAAAAACCTAAACCCTAAAACATTAACACGTAAACCCTAAACCCTCAACCATAAACCCTAAACCCTAAACCCTAAACACTAAACCCTAAACCCTAACCCTAAACCCTAATCCCTAAACCCTAAAACCCTAAACCCTAAAACAGCAAACCCTACACCCTAAACCCTACAGCCTAAAAACCTTAAACCCAAAAACCTAATCCGTAAAACCTAAACACCTAAACACTAAACCCTAAACCCTAAAACCCTAAACCCTAAATATAAAACCCTAAACCCTAAACCCTAAACCCAAAACCCTAGATCCTAAAAACTATAAACCCTAAACCCTAAACCTTAAACCCTAATCCCTAAACCCTAAAACATAAGCCCTAAAACCGAAATACCTAAACCCTAAACCCTAAACCCCAAACCCTAAACGATAAACCCTAAACCCTAAACCCTGAAACCTAAACCCTAAACCCTAACCCCAAACCCTAAACCCTAAACCCTAAACCCTAACCGCAAACCCTAAACCACAAACCCTAAACCCTAAACCCTAAACCCTAACCACAAACCCTAAACCCTAACCACAAACCCTAAACCCTAAACCCTAAACCCTAAAACACTAAACCCTAAACCTGAAACCCTAGACCCAAAAATTCCTAAACCCTAAACCCTAAACCCTAAAACCTAAACCTTAAAACCTAAACACCTAAACCCTAAACCCTTAAAACCTAAACCCTAAACCCTAAACCTTAAACCGAAGCCCTAAACACTAAACCCTAAAACCCTAAACCCTAAACCCTAAACCCTAAAACCTAAGCCCAAAAACCTAAAAACCTAAACCCCAAACCCTAAACCATAAACCCTAAACCCTAAAAAGTCAACCCTAAACCAAAAACCCTAACCCCAAACCCTAAACCCTAAATCGTAAACCCTAAACCGTAAACCCTAAACCCTTAGCCCTAAGCCCAAAAACCTAACCATTAAACCCTAAACCCAAAACCCTAAATCCAAAACCCTAAACCATAAACCCTAAACCCCAAACCCTAAACCATAAACCTCAAAGCCTAAAAACTCAACCCTAAACCCAAACCCAAATCTTAGACCCTAAACCCTAAACCCGATACCCTAGACCCTAAACCCTATAACCCTAAACCCTAAACCCTAAACCCATAGCCATAAGCCCTAAAACCTAAACCGTAAACGCTAAACCCAAAACCCTAAATCCTAAACCCTAAACCATAAATACTAAACACTGAACCCTAACCCCTAAACCCTAAACCCTAAACCCTAAAACACAAACCCTAAACCCTAAACCCCATACCCTAAACCCAAAAACGTGAACCCTAAAATCTAAACACCTAAACCCTAAACC
Source organism: Malania oleifera (assembly GCF_029873635.1). Classification (NCBI taxonomy): domain Eukaryota; kingdom Viridiplantae; phylum Streptophyta; class Magnoliopsida; order Santalales; family Ximeniaceae; genus Malania; species Malania oleifera. The sequence continues at coordinate 71,918,892 of NC_080420.1, forward strand.
CTAAATCCTAAACCCTATACCCTAATCCCTAAACACTAAACCCTAACCACTAACCCTAAACCCTAAACCCTAAACGCAAAAACCCTAAACCCTAAAACAATAAAACCCTGAACCCTAAAACCTAACCCCTAAACCCTAAATCCTAAACCCTAAGCCCTAAAGCCTAAAGCCTAAAACCTAAACCCTAAAACCTAAACACCTAAACCAAAAACCTAAAAACCTAAACCATAAACCCTAAACCCAAAACATTAAACCCTAAACCCTAAACCTAAACCCTAAACCCTAAACTCTA